>NW_026045893.1:0-28142 GCF_023898315.1 Schistocerca nitens
GCAGGCAACACAGACCCTTTCGCACTTTTCAATTTCCGAACAGTGTGGTGGCCCTGAAAAGGGCCGTTTTTCGTCTCTCCCACCAAGCACGGGCAACGGCACGGCCGCGGGAAGGCCACAGCACAGCACACCGGCTGCCTGCCTAACCGCCGAAACCGTACAGGGTGCGCCCCTGCCTCTTCAGGGCGTACACCACGTCCATGGCCGTCACAGTCTTGCGCTTGGCGTGCTCAGTGTACGTCACCGCGTCGCGGATCACGTTCTCCAGGAACACCTTCAGCACTCCGCGGGTCTCCTCGTAGATCAGACCAGAGATGCGCTTCACGCCGCCCCTGCGAGCCAGGCGGCGGATGGCGGGCTTCGTGATGCCCTGGATGTTGTCGCGCAACACCTTGCGGTGCCGCTTGGCGCCACCCTTCCCCAGCCCCTTTCCTCCCTTGCCGCGGCCTGTCATTCTTCCTCCTCCTCAAGCAAAAAAAGCACAAGCGGCAGCTCCTCACCCGGCGCTAGCGAGTCGGCTACGGTGCGCCGTGAGCGCGCGCCGCCCCCCTATATAGACTCTGGCCCGCCCTCCCCCCACCACGCGCACCGAGGGCATATAAGCGCAGCGCGGGCCCGCGCGGGCCCGTTGTCAAGGCAGCACCGGACGCTTCGCTACCGCACGCACCGCTAACCGCTATGGCCCGCACAAAGCAAACGGCCCGCAAGTCCACCGGCGGAAAGGCGCCGCGCAAACAGCTCGCCACCAAGGCGGCGAGGAAGAGCGCGCCCGCCACCGGCGGCGTCAAGAAGCCCCACCGCTACAGGCCGGGCACCGTCGCCCTGCGAGAAATCAGGCGCTACCAGAAGAGCACAGAGCTGCTCATCCGCAAGCTGCCGTTCCAGCGCCTAGTGCGCGAGATCGCCCAGGACTTCAAGACCGACCTGCGCTTCCAGAGCTCCGCAGTCATGGCCCTGCAGGAGGCCAGCGAGGCCTACCTCGTCGGCCTCTTCGAAGACACCAACCTGTGCGCAATCCACGCCAAGCGCGTCACCATCATGCCCAAGGACATCCAGCTCGCGCGCCGCATCCGCGGCGAGCGCGCCTAAACCGCTTAGCCGCGGCACGGCACCGCACGCGCGCAACACAAAAACGGCCCTTTTCAGGGCCACTAACATCTCTCCGTCGCGAGCAAAACTTTTGTCGGTCTTGCCGCCCAGCCTCTCTCTCTAGCCCCGTTAAAACAACCACCACAATTCCCACCCTCCCGTCCACAGCCGCTCTCGCCAACAATCACATTCGACGTCATCAACACCCCACCCCCTTCAGTACACACACACACACACACACACACAAACAAACAGCCGGACGACGTCACCCACGGGTGGCTGGCCGCCGCCGTCTCCGAGGCGCCACCGCGCCTTCCCAATTCCCGCCGGCCACTTCCACGTCTCAACGTCTCCCTTTCAGAGACAGAGGACACACACACACAAAAACAAGACGCGCCATCCGCAAAGCAAGCAGAGTCTCCAGAAACATGAGAAACCAACCGTCGGCCGCCGCACAAAATACAAAACACAAAACAAAAAAACGGCCACAACCGCTCCGCTACCGCGCGCCGCCGCCTACCGCCACCGGCCCCACAATCCATCCACCACGGCACGCAAACAGTACCCACAAGGGTCATACAGAAACGCCACACAAACATCAACCAACCACACACACACACACACACACACACACCGGCGCATGCACGCACGGCCACCCAAACAACACAACACAACGCGCCAGGCACGACAATCAACGCCTTCCCGACGTCCTCTGATGGCCCTGAGAAGGGCCGTTTTGGGCCGCGCGCAGCCGTGCCATCGCGCGCCACTAGACGACGCGGGGGAGGGGGGTGGGGGACGACGGGGTCAAGCGCCAGCCCTTCCCCTTTCCTTTCTTTACTTTACTTCACTTCACTTCTTCTTCTTGGGCGACGCCTTCGCCTTAGACGGCGTCGTCGCCTTCTTCGGGCGCGGCGCCTTCGGCTTCTTCGTCGGAACCTTGGCGGCCTTCTTCGCCTTCGACGGCGACTTGGCCTTGGCCGGCTTGGCCGCAGCCGCCTTCTTCGCACCCGCGGGAGCCGCCGACGCCGCAGACGCCTTCTTGGCGGCGCCCGCCTTCCGACCGGTCGCCGCCTTCACGCCACCAGCCTTCTTTGCGCCGGCCGCACGGGCGCCCTTCTTCTCCTTGCTGGCCGGAGCGGCGCGCTTCTTCTTCGCACCGCCGGCACGGGCCTTGCCGCCCTCGGCCGCCCCGCCGCCGGCGCCGGCAAGCTTGAAAGAGCCGGACGCGCCCTTCCCCTTCGTCTGCACCAGCTCGCCAGCCACGACGGCCGACTTGAGGTACTTCTTGATAAAGGGCGCCAGCTTCTCCGCGTCCAGCTTGTAGTGCGCGGCAATGTACTTCTTGATCGCCTGCAGCGACGAGCCGCCGCGCTCCTTCAGACTCTTGATGGCGGCCGTCACCATCTCAGAGGTGCGCGGGTGCGCAGGCTTGGCGCGCGGCTTCTTCGCAGACGCCGCAGACTTGGCCTTCTTCGTCGTGCCGGTGGCGGCGGGTGCCGCAGCAGTCTCGTTCGTAGCCGCCTGATCTGCCATTATTTCGACGGACGACGCGCGTACGCACACGAGAGCGAGAGCGAGAGCGGCAGGCGGCAAGCACGGCGGCAGAGAATAGCCGCCGCGCCGCCAGGCCCAGCCAGTGTCGCGGGCGGGCGCGGACGGCCGAGAGAGCGGCCGCCACTCTGCGCGCCGCCGCGCCGCGCCTCCCGCGCTTGCTACCGCCCAACGTCCGACAGCCTGTGCGGACCAGCCCCAAACCTGCGCCGCAACCACCCGCGCCGTTCAAACCACCGAGGATGGGGCTACACACGGCCACACCACAGTCGCCAACCAGTCGCCACGGCAGCGCCGCAAACCACGGCCAAACTGCAGCTACCGCGCGCTACAGCCTGGCTCGGCCCGCCGAGAATCGCCGCCCCCGCCCACATGCCGCCCCCACAGCCCCAGCCGACGACCCGCCACAATGGCCAAACCTTCGGCAAAACTGCCACACCGTCGCCGCGCCAGCCCGGCCAGCGCGGCCGCCGCCACAGCCACACAAGCGGAGGCGTGCGGCGATGCCGGCCGTGCAAACGCACCTCCGCCGCCCCATCGCCCTCCCACCGTTTCCCGATCGGCCCGCAGCCGTCGGGCCACCTCGCCCGCCAACATTCGCGCCCGTTTCTCACAAAATTGCCCGCCGCAAAGAAAACGGGCGCCGCCTGCGCAACATCGGCACCGGCCAACCGAGCGCCGCCGCCCCTCGCCGCTTACGCGAGGGGGGCTGACCGCCGTCCGCAACGACAGACACACCGCATCTGCCTTCAAGCACACACGACAGCCGACCTCCTACATTTGTACGCCGCAAGCCACCCAACGGTGTGTGGCGGAGGGCACTTTACGTGCCACTGTCATTACCACCCTTTGCCGTTCCAGTCGCGTATGTTACGCGGGAAGAACGACTGTCTGAAAGCCTCCGTGCGCGCTCGAATCTCTCTACTGTTACATTCGGGATCTCCTCGGGAGGTATATACGTACGGGGAAGCAATATGTTCGATACCTCATCCGGAAACGCACCCTCTCGAGAAAAACCTGGCGAGCAAGCTACACCGCGATGCAGGGCGCCTCCCTTGCAGAGTCTGCCACTTAGCCATCTCCGTAACGCTATCACGGTTACCACATACCCCTGTGACGAAAACGTTGGATCTTTCTCTATCTTCCTCCGTCAACCCGACCTGCTACGGGTCCCACACTGGTGGGCAACACTCACGTATGGGTCGGTCGAACGCGTGTTTCTGTAAGCCACCTCCTTTGTTGATGGACTACATTTTTTTGTTTTTGCTAAGCATTCTCCCAATGCATCTCAACCTGGTACCCGCCTTACCAACAATTTACTTTTATCTGATCATCATTCCACTTCCAAATCATTCCGCACGCCTACTCCCAGATACATATTTTACAGACGTCACAGCTACCAGTGTTTGTCCCGCTATCATATAATCAATCACACAGTAAAGGATCCTTCTTTCTGTATATTCGCAATACATTACATTTGTCTATGTTAAGGGGACAGTTGCCACTCCCCCTGCACCGGGTGCCTATCCGCTGCCGATCGTCCTGCAACCTCTCTGTATACTACATACAGCATCATCCGCGAAACGACGCATGGAACGTCCGCCACTATCTACTAGGTCATTTATATGATGTGAATTGTGAAAAAGCAATGGTCCCATAACACTCCCCCGTGGCACGCCAGGGGTTACTTTAACGTCTGTAGACGTCTGTCTCTCCATCGATAACAACATGCTGTGTTCCGTCTGCTGACATCTCTTCAATCCAGCCACACAGTTGGTCTGATATTCTGTAGACTCTTACGTCGTTGATCAGGCGACGGTGCGGAGCTGTCTCGAACGCCTTCCGGACGTCAAGGACAATGGCATCCACCTGGGAGCTTTCTGGGTCTCATGGGCAAATAAAGCGAGCCGGGTCTCACACACGATCGCTGTTTCCGGAATCCATGTTGATTCCTACATAGTAGACTCTGGAGTTTCCACAAACGACATGATACTCGAGCAAACAACATGTTCTACAACACATCGACGTCAGAGATATGGGTCTATGGTTTTGCGCATCTGCTCGACGACTGGGACTACCTGTGCTCTTTTCCAATCATTTGGAACCCTCCCTTCCTCTCCAGAGACTTGCGGTACACGGCTGTTAGGAGGGGGGCAGGTTGTTTCGCGTACCCTGTGTAGGAATCGCGAATTGGTAATCCCGTCGGGTCCGGCGGACTTTCCCATTCCTCCTTGGACACTTACTTCGATGTCAGCCAGTTTCTCGTTCGTGCGAGCATTTAGAAGACGGAACTGCAGAGTGCGGTCCGTCCTCTGTGAAACAGCTTTGGAAACAGGTGCTTAGGTATTTCACCACAGCTTTACGCGTGTCATCCTCTGTTTCAATGCCATCGCCATGCCGGAGTGTCTGGATATGCTGTTTCGAGCCACTTACCGATTCAACGCAAGACCGCAACGTCCTAGCATTTTCTGTCAACGTCGGTCGGTACATAGGGTTTGTTCTACTTTCGAATTCACTGAACGCTTCACGCATAGCCCTCCTTACGCTCACTTTGACATCGTTTAGCTTCCCGTTTGTCTCGGAGGATTTTGGCTGCGTTTTAAACTTTGGGTGAAGCTCTCTTTGCTTTCGCAATAGTTTCCTAACGTTGTTGTTGTTGTAGTAGTATACCACGGTGGGTTTTTTTTCCCATCCCTCACAGTTCTACACTCGGCACGTACCTGTCTAAAAACGCATTTTTACCATTGCCTTGCACTTTCTCCATGAACACTCAACATTGTCAGTGTCGGAACAGGCATTTGCGTTTTCATCTGTCAGGTCGTCTGGAAATCTGCCTTCTATTACTCTTGCTAGCCAAACAGATACACCGTCCTCCCTGCAACGGCCTTATGATCACTGCGTCCCTGTTCTGCACATACAGAGTCGAAACACGTTCGGGTCTGTTTGTCATCAGTAGGTCCACGATGTCATCTCCACGAGTCGGTTCTCTGTTCATTTTGCTCGAGGTACTTTTCGGACAGTGCACTCAGTATAATGTCACTCGATGCTCTCTGTCCCCCAACCACCCGTCCTGAACATCATCTGAGTGTCCCAGTCTATATCGGGTACATTGAAATCTCCACCTAAGACCCTAACATGCTGAGGAAAATGTATGTGAAATGTGTTTCCAAATCCGTCTCTCCGTTGTTCTGCCACTAATGCTGCTGCGTCGGGAGGTCGGTCAAAGGAGCCAATTATTATTAAACCTAGCTCGGTTGTTGAGTGTAACCTCCACCCACAATATTTCACAGGAACCACCCACTTCTACTTCACTACAGGATCAAAACCACTACTAAACAGCGACGAACACACCACCACCGGTTGCATGCAATCGAGCCTTTCTAAAACACCGTCCGTACCTTTGTGACAATTTCGGCAGAATTTATCCCTGGCGTCAGCCAGCTTTCTGTACCTTATAACGATTGCAGAGCTTCGGTGCTTTCTCTGTCAGCGCTTGCGGTTCCGGTACTGTACCAACGCAGCTTCGACAGTTGACAAACAATACCGATTGCTGCTTGGTCCCCGCACCCGTTGAGGCTGCTGTTGCCCCCTTTCTGTACTTGCCCAAGGCCATCTAACCTAACACAAACCGCCCAGCCCACGCCACACAACCCCTGCTACCCGTGTAGCCGCTTGTTGCGTGCAGTGCTCTCCACCTACGACTATAACATGCCTTCGACATTCGCACTGTACAACACCTTAGGTTAGGGTTGGCGTCGCTTGGGTTAGGTTAGGTTACGTTGGTTGGACGTGGGTTAGGTTAAGGGTTAAAGTTAGGTTAGGCGTCAAAGTTAGGTTAAGCGTTCGGACGTGAGGCGTCAGGTGGCCGCACCTACCTTACGGCCGGACATCTTAGGTTAGGCTAAGGGCGCCGAGGTCACGTTACGTTCACCTTCGGGCGCCACACGTAGCTGTCACAGGTAGGTCGTAGTTCGGTCGGTCGGTCGGTCGGTCGGTCGGTCGTCGGCAAGCCGCAAAAAAACTACAGACGACGTCGACAAAACCGCCGCAAGACCGAGCAGGAGGCAGATATATACCGAGCGCCAAAGAGACCGACCACACACACACACACACACACACACACAACAAAAAAAAAACAAAAACAAAAACACACAAAAAACACCACCCACCGGCCAAACGGGCACCACAAAACCCACAAAGCCGAGCACCACACGTCGCGACCAGAGGCAACCCCGCAACCGCAACGGCGCTTTCCGCACCGGGCCGGATGCACGTACGACAACACCGCTACCCGTACACAAGGCCTCCCATTGCACACAGCCGCTCTGTGTTCAACATCATCAATGGCGCGCCCGCGGCTCGTCGCGGTCGCAGCCATGACGCCGCCGCCACTTTTGCACCAACACATTCACGCACCGCAAAACAGCTCGCCGACCCACCGACACAGCACAGCCGACAAACAAAAACAACCGCGGCGGCGGCAACAAAACAAACAACTCGCACCAAGCGTCCGACAGAAAACAAACGGACAAGCACAGGCCTCTGCTAACGACCACGACACAGCGGCACGCTGCTCCTTTCCCGCCACTCTCGATTCACAGCGCACGCGACCCCGTCGACGACGACGACGACGACGACGACAACGACACGCGACGGGCTCGCTTCCCGCAACCTACACCTTTCCGCCACCGCCACTACGCACGGCTCCACCCGACGCCCGTCGCAACGGCACTACTGCACGCACTATCACCCGCCGCCGCCGCCTCTCCCCCCCTTCCCGTACACAACAACACAGCCAAAAAACACACTCACGACCCAAACATGACAACATGATGGCACGTGCATCGGCGCACACCCCCAACCAGTCACCGTCGACACAACCACACGCAAGGCACGGAAACCGGCGTCCTTCCACGTTGCCATCAAAGCAGCACAAACAACCACAGGAGGAACCACCAACAACAGCCGGCCGGCCGGCAACCACCAAACGCACATTCCCGCTCGCCACCACACACCTCTCGGCAGCCGTTTCGCAAAGACAAGACATGACGCGACATCATCGCATCACGGGCGACGCACGCACACCGACCCACTTTCCCCGCCCGTCTCTCTCTCTCTTTTTCTTCCGACGCCTTCGGCCGAGCACACACGTACGTGGCACAACGCCCAACACAGTCACACACAGTCGACAGGCGCACGCCCAGGCACGCAACGACGCAGCGCAGCAAAGGCGCCCGCGACACATACCTCCTCTCCCGTCTCGCCGCCGACCGCCAGCCAGCCACTCGCAATGTGCACTGGCCAACCGGACACACGTCCACCGCGCCGCCTCCGACCACCCGCCAGGGGGCGCTCACGTCCGCGACAACAGCGCGGCCCGCCGCCGGGCGGGCCCAGCCCGGCCCAGGCGGCGCGCGCTGCTCTGCACTCGGCGCGCCGCGCCCCACATCCTGCTGCAGACCGGGCTCGTCTCTCTGTACGCGTCTGCGTCTGCCCGCATCTCATCTTCCTGCGCATCGACACAACGAGGCCACGTGAGCAAACCCCCGTCACAACGCCACATCACGCACTGCCTTGTCGACCGCCTAAATGCACTCACCCACCAGCCATCCGCTTCGTCCTCTTCTTGCTTACTCGTTGTTCGTCGTCGTTGCTGCTGCACCAGCAGCAGCGGCGGCGGCGGCGGCAGCGCACACAGCCCCAGCCGGCCGCATCCGAGGGGGCCCCGCCGCCAGCGTCGCCTCCTTGGGCACAGGTGCGGTGCTGTGGCCGCCCATCCAACCGCATTTGCTGGCCGTCCCAGCCGCCAGGCAGGCGTTCCCACTGCCGCGCACCGCCTCTGCTGCAGAAGACGAACAAACGAAACGTACAAACATACACGCGCCCGAAGCGTGGCCACACACGGACGGGACCGACAGGCTCCAAGGCGACCAAACGATGGAAACACAAACACAAAAACAAAAGACACGCGAGCGAGCGGGCGAGCACGCAAGCAGTCGCCTCGCCTCTGTCCTCCCGCCCCCGCCCTTCTCCCCACCACATGCCCACAAACACCACCGCCTGCCCGCATCTCCACATTCGCCCCCTCCATTTGTTCCCTTGCGTTCGTTCGTTCCTTCCTTCCATGTGTCTGCGTGCGCGGCGCCTCTCCAACATCCGCCGTCCGTCCCGTTTTCGCCGTACCACACGCCACCGTCGGCGCCGCCTCGCCTCGCCTCCTCCCAGGCCACCACCGCCGCCGCCCCTGTCCGCCCCGCACACCACCATACACCGCTGCTTGTCCTGGCCGTTGCCACCAAAGGCGCCAGCCGCAAACCGCGCCAAACGCCGCAGCGCGCGTGCGTCCTTCCTTCCTTCCTTCCTTCCTTGCTTGCTTGCTTGCTTGCTTCTCCGTGCCGACGCTGCCTCTATTCCCGCACTGCGCGTACCGGAGTGACACGCGCACCCCCCTCGCGAACGCACGACTCATTGTCCTTGTTGTTTCTCCTCTTTCTTACGTCTTTGTTTCTTGTTTTTTTTTTTTGTTTTGTTTTTGTTTTTTCTTTTTCCTCCCACCGCCGCATGTGACACAATGGCCTCCCTCCCCCTTTCGTTCGTTGTCGCCGCTTTGTTTCTCTTTCCCATTGGTGCACGTCCGACGCGCTCCATTTCCACCACACCACGGCCATCGGCCTCCTCAACGGGCAGGCGCAGTGTGCCATTCTCCGGCGCCCAAGCACACCGCGCGGCTCGCTCTCCTCGCCCCCACGCCACGCCACGCCACGCCACGCCACGCCACGCCACGCCACGCCACGCCACGCAGCACAAATGCTGCCGTCTCGCAACACGACACACGGTGCGCACACCCCCGACCGCGCGGCTCTTAAAAGGCATGGCACCGGCGACATGCGCCGCCCCGGCCCGCACCCGTCGTCTCACGTTCACTGCCGGCCGCGTCTGCGGCTACAACCGCACCACAACAACGGTCCCCTCCCGGCAACACATTTGTTGCACAAACACAACCGCCGAGCGCAGCGCGAGCCACCCACACGCGCCCTCCCCGTCTTTAAAGCCTCCGCGTCTCCTTTCTCCTTTCGCGCCCCCTCCCATCTCCCGAATATGCCAGCAGCGGTGCCACTACCGCGAAACGGACACGCCTTCCGGGCCACATGCAAGGGCACGCCCACCACCAACTACTGCCATATTCGCGGACGCAGTTAGGCAACACGCAACGCACTCTCTCTCCACCTACTTTCACTCTCTCTCTCTCTCTCGTCCCTTCTCTTTAAAACACACAAACCAACCAACCAACCACGGCTAACACACTTTTTCGCGACACCTTTGACTGCCGTGACGGCAGCTATCGACCTTCTAAACACACACACACACACCCACCCACCCCTACATACACACCCTTCGCTACACCGGACAACAACAGCGTACACAACAGGAGGGCACACGAAACGGCAGGCAAGGGCAAGGCATTCTCATAGATTCCTCCTCCGAGCCATGTCGGCGAACGCTTTTTTTTTCATCCGGGAAGGCAATGCAATTCAGCCGTCGCCACGGCCGACACTTGCAGCCGCGCCGTAAACGCCTCTCAGTGCGGCTGCAATGCACGGGAACGTTCCGCTGCTATAGACAGCGCCTCTCCGTTTTTCCCTGCTTCGTTTTCCGGTGATTGCTTCTCCATTTTGTTTGTTTGTTTTATTACTTTCCGTTCCCCTCCTCCACCATTGTTTCCGTCCCCAACAGTTTTGCTCATTCCACACGTTCTGCCCAGACACGACACTCGACCGATCAAAGGTCAGCCTTTCGTCACCGTTCGCGGCGCCGACGGTGCCACAGTGCGACTGGTGTTCACACCGACACGTTGCCATGACGCCGGTGTATCGCGCCGATATTGACAGTTACTCAGAGCCGCCGGATCGGATCACATCACCGACACACCTGCCATTTCACACCGGGGGACACAGACCAACGAAACGCGTGTACGCCCATAGCCTCACGCTTACTGTACTCAACCGAACACACGTGCACCTTGAATGACGTGCGTGCGCACAACAGTCCAATCAATCATCAGTCAAACTGCAAGAAACGGCTATCATCACAAATCAAGGGCAACCGTGCGTGTCGCCTACCCCACCCGCCCGTACATTTCTTGGCGACATCGTAATGGATATGCATGATAGTACGACACGTCCATTTAAAACGTCAACCAACACACCAACGCGCCGTACAGCAAAGGGAATAGTCGACGGCAACACAACATTTCACCCTCGCCATCATGTATGATGTGACAACAGACACCCGCAGACGGCCGTAACGGTGACAGCCAACAATCAATCAATCGCGAGGACTTTCAATTGCAGTCACGTGACTAACCGGGCAGACGGAGACAAAGAAATGAATCAGCGCCACAGACAGCACCAACACCTCCTATCTATCTATCTATCTATCTATCTATCTATCTATGTGTCGACAAACAACCACGCCAGGACTCGTGCACGCATTCCACGTCACACCGGCGGCAACCAAACCCTCGCGGCCGTACCCCAGTAACCACAACCACATTCGAGACCACACCACCAGCTGCCTCGCAACCACAACCAAACCGGGTAGCTATGCCGCCCCCCTCTCACACACACACACACACACACACACACACACACACACAAACAATTCCGCTCTTCCCGCAAAGGCAATTTGGTGGCCCTGAAAAGGGCCGTTTTGCCGCTCTCGCAACGGAGGGAGCTTCCTTCCTTCCAAGAGCCGAAGTAACAACCTCCCCTCCTTACTTGGAGCTCGTGTACTTGGTCACCGCCTTCGTGCCCTCGCTCACGGCGTGCTTGGCCAGCTCGCCAGGCAGCAAGAGCCGCACAGCCGTCTGGATCTCGCGGGACGTGATGGTCGAGCGCTTGTTGTAGTGCGCCAGGCGAGACGCCTCGGCCGCAATGCGCTCGAAAATGTCGTTCACGAAGCTGTTCATGATGCTCATCGCCTTCGACGAGATGCCCGTGTCGGGGTGCACCTGCTTCAGCACCTTGTAGATGTAGATGGCATAGCTCTCCTTCCTCTTGCGCTTCTTCTTCTTGTCGCCCTTCGAAATGTTCTTCTGCGCCTTGCCGGCCTTCTTGGCGGCCTTCCCGCTAGTCTTGGGCGGCATCTCGAACGTACAACAACAAGCAGCAAGCGCTCCGCTCTAGTCAGCGTCTCCCCACACAGTGGCACCCGCCGCTCTTTGTGCTTCAATTTGGATTGCTGCGGATTTCCTTCCGCGCAACACCTGGTTTGGAGAAGTCTGTAATAGTTTCTTACTATTTTTCCTTCTAATATGCGTTTTGTCCTTGTTAGAAAAATTCTTTTGATTGGCTAAGTTGCTCAGCACTGGAGCCTTGAGATGATTCGTGGATTAAGCTTGATTAGTCAAGCCGCAACAAGTCTGGCCACCTGGTGGTGTTTGACCAGTGTGGCCTATGTCCGAGCTCGCGAATCAGTGGATTACTTGCTTGCTCGGTATTTTTGTAAAACTTCTTGGCAGTTTCCTTGAACCGCTTTCGAAGAGGCAGGATGTCGGCGACGACGTGTAGTTCCTCCGAGGGAAAATCTCGTGGTAGGTGGAGTGCCAGCTTCAGAGACCTATTTTGGATCGTCTGCAATCGGCGAAGGTTGGTCTCCGCTGTGTTGCCCCATACGACCGCTGCATATTCCAGCAGGGGGCGGATAGTAGCCATGTACAGCGTGAGACCTAAGTGGGCAGGAAGCGTTGATGTTGGGTTTAGCACAGGGTATAGCAGACGAAGTCTACCCAGTGCTTTCCCCCTCACCTCTTCTATATGCTGGCGCCACGTTAGACGCTTGTCTATCGTGACGCCAAGGTATTTGACACTGGCACTCCACTCTACGGGACGTCCTCGGACTGTTAAGCGTGGCAGTCCCGGTGGAATGAGTCGTCTTGAGATAAGGATGGCCTGCGACTTTTCAGCATTGTAGGCGAGACGCCATTTGACTGCCCACTGCGTCAGGTCTTCTGTGGCCGTTTGTAGTCGCCTCTGGAGGATGGCTGCACTTCTGCTGCGGCCGTAGACTGCGGTGTCATCCGCGTACAGAGCGAGTTTGATTGGCTCTGTCCGCGGCAGGTCCGCTGTGTATAACGAATAGAGTGACGGGCCTATGACCGAGCCTTGTGGTACACCCGCGAGTACTCGACGCTCCGTGGAAATTCCACTGGCAGCCCGTACGTGAAACGTCCTATCCTGCAGATAACTCTGCAGGAGACTCACGTGCGGCGTCGGAACCCCCAGCACAAAAAGTTTGTACAGGAGGCCCTCGTGCCACACGGAGTCAAAGGCGCGAGACACGTCGAGCAGAAGAGCGCCGAAGTACTCACGTCGGTCAATGGCTCCGAACGCCTCTTCCGTTAAGCGCAACAGTTGGTGAACCGTCGAGTGACCCTGCCGGAAGCCGAATTGCTCATTGGGCAAGATGCCCTCGTCTTCAATGAGCTGGTGGAGGCGCTGAATGTACAGTCTCTCGAACACCTTCGACAGGGCAGGCAGTAGGCTGATGGGGCGGTAGTTCTTCGCCAAGCGGATGTCTTTCCCTGGCTTGGGAAGCGCTACCACCTCAGCGTGTTTCCAGCAGCCTGGGTAGGTGCCGGTCTGCAGTATACGGTTGAAGACGTTTGCCAGAACATCCGCTGCTGTGTCTGGCAGCTGCATCAGAAGAGTGTTGGTAACCAAGTCAGGGCCTCCTGCCTTCTTGCTGTTGAGTGCGCGGAGTTGGACGGTGACCTCGTCTGCGCTGATCGGTGTTATGTCGTGGTCCTCATCCCTCGCTGCCATGAAGACAGGGAGGCGCTCCCTGACGAGCTGAATGTGGTTTGCGTCCACTGGGTTTTCGATCGGCACGAAGTTAGCGGCGAAAGCGTCTGCCAAGGCATTTGCCTTCGCATTCGGCTCGCTAACGTAGTCCGCGCCGACCTGCAAGGGTGGTATCTTCAGTGAGCGGCGCAGGAAACCTTTCACTACCCTCCAGGCAGTGCCATCTTCGATGTTTAATTGCGCAATTTTGTCAGCCCACTGCTGTTGCCTGTGTGCATCTACGGCCGCTTTGATGTGACGCCGCATCCTGTTTAGCGACCTTTTTATCGCAGGGTTACGCGTCCGGATCCACTCCCGTTGCAGCCGGTTCTTGGACGTAATTTCGTCTAGAAGATGTTGCGGGAGTTGCGGTGGTTGCCTGAAGTTACCGTCGCCTTCTCTCCTCGCCGTTACGGCAGCTGTAGCGGCTTGGACGATGCCTCTGGTGAGATGTTGTATGGCAACTTCAGCTCCCGCTAGCGCTGGGTCCGGTGTTTCCTCCAGTGCTTCCGCAACTAACTCCTTGTATCGGGGCCACTCTATCTTCCTCAGGTCTAACCCTCTGCGTTCTGGGGGCGCGACATCAGTTTCCAGCTCGAAAATTACTGGCAGGTGGTCTGATGACAAAGCCGTCATGGTGCTGGCGGTTATGTTTCGACGTATTCCTTTGACTACAATGATGTCCAGTACGTCGGGCTCGCCTCTCGATGGGTAAATAGTAGGATCGTGCGGTCCTATTACAACCGCCTCGTGGCGTTCGGCGAGACTTTGTAGTCGGCGGCCGCTTATATTTGTCCGCCGCGAGTTCCACAAACCGTTCTTGGCGTTGAAGTCACCACCTAGCAGCACTTGGCCTGGAAGTGCTAAAAGTTTTTCGACGTCATCGCGATCCAGGTGCCCCCTTGGCGGCCTGTATACGGCGACGAACGTTATTCTGCCTTGGAAGGTTTCCACGGCTACTGCTGTTGCCTCGGTTGCTGTCAGTGCCGGTAGTTGTATTTGGTGGTGTTTCAGGCTGCGTCTGATGTATACTGCCGTTCCACCTCCAGCTGTCGGTCGGTCGTATCTGTAGCATGCGTAATTTGCTACGCCGACTCTGACCCCAGGTTTCAAATGAGTCTCTGAGACCAAGCAAATGTCTATGCACTCGTCTCGGAGCATTTGACGGAATTCCGCGTCTTGTGTGCGCAGACCATTTGCGTTGAACACACACAGCTTAATTCCTCGGAGCGGCTCCGCCATGCTGTTGTTGTTGGAAGTTTGCGTGAATGGCCTGGTTGACCGCGGCCGTCATTCTGGCTGGGAGCTCACTGATCGCATCAAGGACGCGCGTCATAAGTTGCTCCATTAAGCCGAACATGCGCTCGAAGAAGGCGCAGTAGTTCCCAAATGAGTCTGGGCGCTCATTTTGTTGTGTGCCGCTAGAAGCTTTCGCAGGTGGTGCGGCCGTAGGGGCGCCATTGTAGTTTCCAACGAGATGGCGGGCGGCTGTCTGGGCAGTGCCAGGACACCGCTCGGGGCGTGAACGTAGAGCCGGGAAGTCCGCCATGCTATCCTGGAACGGCGCGTTGCAGTTGCCATCTTTCTTCTGTGGCGCAGCGGGGTCCGGGCGAGGCGCAACCGGATTGGCTGCCGCGTTGCGGCGAGGTGCGGTAGGCGGCGCTACCTGCGCGGAGCTCTGTGCGGTACGCGTGGACGCCCCCCATTGGCTGGGCGCGGAGGGCGGAGCTTCCTGCGCCCGGCTGGGCGCGGGGGGTGGAGCTGACGGCGGTTGGCTCGGCGCGGTCGGCGGAGCTACCTGCATGCGAGACTGGCCGTCGGCGGGCCGTTGCGCAGCAATGGCGGCGGCGGGTGGAGCTCGTCCACCATTTTGTAGCGTTGCCGTTGCCTGCTGCTGCCTGGGAGCTGGCTGCGGGGCGGAGTTACCTCTGTACGATGGAGAGTGCTTCTTCCCACCACGTCGTGCTCGTCGCGCGCGCCGGTTCTTTGTCCCGGCTGCGGCGCCGCTCTGTCTGCCGTTTCCCGCCAAACGGCTGTTTCCCGCCGAAACTGCGCCTTTCTTCGGTGTTTCAGCTTTGAGAAGGCGCTCGGCAAATTCTATGTGCTTGATGCACCCGCGGAACGTTGCGACATGCTCGCCACCGCACAGTTTGCACTTGGGAGTGAAATCTTTATGTGGCACTCCTTTCTTATCACACGCACTGGCTGGGTGCGGTTCTGCACACCGTACACAATATTCTTGCATTGAGCAAAATCGTTGCACGTGGCCTAGCGTAAGGCAGCGGAAACACTGTGCGTGTCCGCTTCTTTGACGTAGGCTCTCAGGTGTGACTTCACATGGACCTATCCTCTTAACTTTAAAGAGTTCGCGGTTCTGGACCGTGTTTGCGGCTGTTACAAGTACTAGAGGGCCGCGACTGTTTGTTTTAGGGTCCCTCATTTTTACAACAGAGTACACAGCAAAACCTTGCTGTTCTAGGTCCTCCTTCACATGTTCGTTCCTGTGTTTCATTGGAATCCCTTTGTACACAACTTTAATTGGCTTCTTACGGCTAGCAGAGTACGTATAGTACGGAAGTCCTAGCTGAGGCGCTTCATTAGTTAGTTTAATGTACAGCTCGGTGGTCTTCACTCGGATCTTGTAAAGATCGTCCCCACACGCACGCACACTGTAATTGTTTTTCCCCAGCACTCTGTTCAACACAAGTTCTAGGTTACGGAACTCGTCGTCGTACTGCAGCACCACAGGTGGTGGAGCACGCTGCGAGGTGGTGACTGGCGGCATTTCTTCATCCCCCTCGTCCTCCGAGAGGGCGTTGAATTGATTTGCCGTCGCCACCGGCTTTTGCGACGACGTGGTCGCCGGTCTGGCAGTCTTTGTCGCGGCTACAAAGCCATCTGCGTCGACCGTATTAGCGCGAGTTGCACGTACCCGACCTCGCGACTTAGCGGTCTGCACTATAGCGCTGCCCTTCAGTTTTCTGAACTTGTGCACTTCACTCATACCTTCATTAGATGGAGCACGTTTGCGGGAGGTAGACGCTGCTGCTGCTGGAGCCGCTGTTTCTTCCTCCATTGGCTCCAGAGCTGCCTGTGCTGCATCTGATGAGGTGGCGGGGCACCCGCCGCTACCGCAACACCGCACCTTTACCAGCTCGCCCTGTTGCGGCCGCCGACCAATGGGGCGCGCGCGCAACCGGCCGCCGCACCCGAGCCCATAAAGGGACCCCCACCCCGCCGCCGCCGGCACACGCACGCACTCCGCTGCTCGACTCGCTGCGGCTCGCACCGTTACGGTTACGTGTTTCACGCTTACGCCACTAGCCAAACGCCATGTCCGGACGCGGAAAGGGAGGCAAAGTCAAGGGCAAGTCAAAGTCCCGCTCAAGCAGGGCTGGGCTCCAGTTCCCGGTCGGCAGAATCCACCGCCTCCTGCGCAAGGGAAACTACGCCGAGCGCGTCGGCGCCGGGGCGCCCGTCTACCTCGCCGCCGTCATGGAGTACCTCGCGGCTGAGGTGCTCGAGCTGGCCGGAAACGCGGCCCGCGACAACAAGAAGACGCGCATCATCCCGCGCCACCTGCAGCTCGCCATCCGCAACGACGAGGAGCTCAACAAGCTCTTGTCGGGCGTCACCATCGCACAGGGTGGTGTCCTGCCCAACATCCAGGCCGTCCTGCTGCCAAAGAAGACCGAGAAGAAGGCCTAAACAGGGACCGCGGCGCTGCGCTTGCGTGCTCCCTGCACGCAAACGCAAACGCGCCTTTGCCTTGCCGGCTCGCCTCACAACAATCGGCCCTTTTCAGGGCCACCACACAAACCTACGTCCAAAGCAAAGTTTCCGTCGTCCTCGCCGCACTTTACAACAACGTCCACAGTCATTCATTCGCAGCCGGCGCCGGCGCACGTCCGCCATCTTGTCCACAGCCCGTGTGGCCGAACACACACACACATTTTTTCTGCACCCCTCCACGCACGCACAGTCGCGTTCCAAACAACGACAACGACATCAATACACCAATAATGTGATGTGATCATTGTTAATATGTTCATAATTAAAAGAGCGCGCGCGACACACACACAGCGCGTAACGGCCCGACGACGGACGACACGCGGGGCCGCCGCGCGCGCTCTCCAAACACACAGGCACAGCACAAACCAAACCAAACAGCTGATCCGATCGATGGTCCCGGCCCGCGCCACAAACAAACCACGCACACACCGGACTCAGCCGCGCCCTCCCGCATCCATCACACACACACGTCACGTCGAATCTCCAAACGGAACGCACGCACGCAAAGCAACAGAGGCGCACAACAACAACAAACACAGAGGCAGGCAGGCAACACAGACCCTTTCGCACTTTTCAATTTCCGAACAGTGTGGTGGCCCTGAAAAGGGCCGTTTTTCGTCTCTCCCACCAAGCACGGGCAACGGCACGGCCGCGGGAAGGCCACAGCACAGCACACCGGCTGCCTGCCTAACCGCCGAAACCGTACAGGGTGCGCCCCTGCCTCTTCAGGGCGTACACCACGTCCATGGCCGTCACAGTCTTGCGCTTGGCGTGCTCAGTGTACGTCACCGCGTCGCGGATCACGTTCTCCAGGAACACCTTCAGCACTCCGCGGGTCTCCTCGTAGATCAGACCAGAGATGCGCTTCACGCCGCCCCTGCGAGCCAGGCGGCGGATGGCGGGCTTCGTGATGCCCTGGATGTTGTCGCGCAACACCTTGCGGTGCCGCTTGGCGCCACCCTTCCCCAGCCCCTTTCCTCCCTTGCCGCGGCCTGTCATTCTTCCTCCTCCTCAAGCAAAAAAAGCACAAGCGGCAGCTCCTCACCCGGCGCTAGCGAGTCGGCTACGGTGCGCCGTGAGCGCGCGCCGCCCCCCTATATAGACTCTGGCCCGCCCTCCCCCCACCACGCGCACCGAGGGCATATAAGCGCAGCGCGGGCCCGCGCGGGCCCGTTGTCAAGGCAGCACCGGACGCTTCGCTACCGCACGCACCGCTAACCGCTATGGCCCGCACAAAGCAAACGGCCCGCAAGTCCACCGGCGGAAAGGCGCCGCGCAAACAGCTCGCCACCAAGGCGGCGAGGAAGAGCGCGCCCGCCACCGGCGGCGTCAAGAAGCCCCACCGCTACAGGCCGGGCACCGTCGCCCTGCGAGAAATCAGGCGCTACCAGAAGAGCACAGAGCTGCTCATCCGCAAGCTGCCGTTCCAGCGCCTAGTGCGCGAGATCGCCCAGGACTTCAAGACCGACCTGCGCTTCCAGAGCTCCGCAGTCATGGCCCTGCAGGAGGCCAGCGAGGCCTACCTCGTCGGCCTCTTCGAAGACACCAACCTGTGCGCAATCCACGCCAAGCGCGTCACCATCATGCCCAAGGACATCCAGCTCGCGCGCCGCATCCGCGGCGAGCGCGCCTAAACCGCTTAGCCGCGGCACGGCACCGCACGCGCGCAACACAAAAACGGCCCTTTTCAGGGCCACTAACATCTCTCCGTCGCGAGCAAAACTTTTGTCGGTCTTGCCGCCCAGCCTCTCTCTCTAGCCCCGTTAAAACAACCACCACAATTCCCACCCTCCCGTCCACAGCCGCTCTCGCCAACAATCACATTCGACGTCATCAACACCCCACCCCCTTCAGTACACACACACACACACACACACACAAACAAACAGCCGGACGACGTCACCCACGGGTGGCTGGCCGCCGCCGTCTCCGAGGCGCCACCGCGCCTTCCCAATTCCCGCCGGCCACTTCCACGTCTCAACGTCTCCCTTTCAGAGACAGAGGACACACACACACAAAAACAAGACGCGCCATCCGCAAAGCAAGCAGAGTCTCCAGAAACATGAGAAACCAACCGTCGGCCGCCGCACAAAATACAAAACACAAAACAAAAAAACGGCCACAACCGCTCCGCTACCGCGCGCCGCCGCCTACCGCCACCGGCCCCACAATCCATCCACCACGGCACGCAAACAGTACCCACAAGGGTCATACAGAAACGCCACACAAACATCAACCAACCACACACACACACACACACACACACACCGGCGCATGCACGCACGGCCACCCAAACAACACAACACAACGCGCCAGGCACGACAATCAACGCCTTCCCGACGTCCTCTGATGGCCCTGAGAAGGGCCGCGCGCAGCCGTGCCATCGCGCGCCACTAGACGACGCGGGGGAGGGGGGTGGGGGACGACGGGGTCAAGCGCCAGCCCTTCCCCTTTCCTTTCTTTACTTTACTTCACTTCACTTCTTCTTCTTGGGCGACGCCTTCGCCTTAGACGGCGTCGTCGCCTTCTTCGGGCGCGGCGCCTTCGGCTTCTTCGTCGGAACCTTGGCGGCCTTCTTCGCCTTCGACGGCGACTTGGCCTTGGCCGGCTTGGCCGCAGCCGCCTTCTTCGCACCCGCGGGAGCCGCCGACGCCGCAGACGCCTTCTTGGCGGCGCCCGCCTTCCGACCGGTCGCCGCCTTCACGCCACCAGCCTTCTTTGCGCCGGCCGCACGGGCGCCCTTCTTCTCCTTGCTGGCCGGAGCGGCGCGCTTCTTCTTCGCACCGCCGGCACGGGCCTTGCCGCCCTCGGCCGCCCCGCCGCCGGCGCCGGCAAGCTTGAAAGAGCCGGACGCGCCCTTCCCCTTCGTCTGCACCAGCTCGCCAGCCACGACGGCCGACTTGAGGTACTTCTTGATAAAGGGCGCCAGCTTCTCCGCGTCCAGCTTGTAGTGCGCGGCAATGTACTTCTTGATCGCCTGCAGCGACGAGCCGCCGCGCTCCTTCAGACTCTTGATGGCGGCCGTCACCATCTCAGAGGTGCGCGGGTGCGCAGGCTTGGCGCGCGGCTTCTTCGCAGACGCCGCAGACTTGGCCTTCTTCGTCGTGCCGGTGGCGGCGGGTGCCGCAGCAGTCTCGTTCGTAGCCGCCTGATCTGCCATTATTTCGACGGACGACGCGCGTACGCACACGAGAGCGAGAGCGAGAGCGGCAGGCGGCAAGCACGGCGGCAGAGAATAGCCGCCGCGCCGCCAGGCCCAGCCAGTGTCGCGGGCGGGCGCGGACGGCCGAGAGAGCGGCCGCCACTCTGCGCGCCGCCGCGCCGCGCCTCCCGCGCTTGCTACCGCCCAACGTCCGACAGCCTGTGCGGACCAGCCCCAAACCTGCGCCGCAACCACCCGCGCCGTTCAAACCACCGAGGATGGGGCTACACACGGCCACACCACAGTCGCCAACCAGTCGCCACGGCAGCGCCGCAAACCACGGCCAAACTGCAGCTACCGCGCGCTACAGCCTGGCTCGGCCCGCCGAGAATCGCCGCCCCCGCCCACATGCCGCCCCCACAGCCCCAGCCGACGACCCGCCACAATGGCCAAACCTTCGGCAAAACTGCCACACCGTCGCCGCGCCAGCCCGGCCAGCGCGGCCGCCGCCACAGCCACACAAGCGGAGGCGTGCGGCGATGCCGGCCGTGCAAACGCACCTCCGCCGCCCCATCGCCCTCCCACCGTTTCCCGATCGGCCCGCAGCCGTCGGGCCACCTCGCCCGCCAACATTCGCGCCCGTTTCTCACAAAATTGCCCGCCGCAAAGAAAACGGGCGCCGCCTGCGCAACATCGGCACCGGCCAACCGAGCGCCGCCGCCCCTCGCCGCTTACGCGAGGGGGGCTGACCGCCGTCCGCAACGACAGACACACCGCATCTGCCTTCAAGCACACACGACAGCCGACCTCCTACATTTGTACGCCGCAAGCCACCCAACGGTGTGTGGCGGAGGGCACTTTACGTGCCACTGTCATTACCACCCTTTGCCGTTCCAGTCGCGTATGTTACGCGGGAAGAACGACTGTCTGAAAGCCTCCGTGCGCGCTCGAATCTCTCTACTGTTACATTCGGGATCTCCTCGGGAGGTATATACGTACGGGGAAGCAATATGTTCGATACCTCATCCGGAAACGCACCCTCTCGAGAAAAACCTGGCGAGCAAGCTACACCGCGATGCAGGGCGCCTCCCTTGCAGAGTCTGCCACTTAGCCATCTCCGTAACGCTATCACGGTTACCACATACCCCTGTGACGAAAACGTTGGATCTTTCTCTATCTTCCTCCGTCAACCCGACCTGCTACGGGTCCCACACTGGTGGGCAACACTCACGTATGGGTCGGTCGAACGCGTGTTTCTGTAAGCCACCTCCTTTGTTGATGGACTACATTTTTTTGTTTTTGCTAAGCATTCTCCCAATGCATCTCAACCTGGTACCCGCCTTACCAACAATTTACTTTTATCTGATCATCATTCCACTTCCAAATCATTCCGCACGCCTACTCCCAGATACATATTTTACAGACGTCACAGCTACCAGTGTTTGTCCCGCTATCATATAATCAATCACACAGTAAAGGATCCTTCTTTCTGTATATTCGCAATACATTACATTTGTCTATGTTAAGGGGACAGTTGCCACTCCCCCTGCACCGGGTGCCTATCCGCTGCCGATCGTCCTGCAACCTCTCTGTATACTACATACAGCATCATCCGCGAAACGACGCATGGAACGTCCGCCACTATCTACTAGGTCATTTATATGATGTGAATTGTGAAAAAGCAATGGTCCCATAACACTCCCCCGTGGCACGCCAGGGGTTACTTTAACGTCTGTAGACGTCTGTCTCTCCATCGATAACAACATGCTGTGTTCCGTCTGCTGACATCTCTTCAATCCAGCCACACAGTTGGTCTGATATTCTGTAGACTCTTACGTCGTTGATCAGGCGACGGTGCGGAGCTGTCTCGAACGCCTTCCGGACGTCAAGGACAATGGCATCCACCTGGGAGCTTTCTGGGTCTCATGGGCAAATAAAGCGAGCCGGGTCTCACACACGATCGCTGTTTCCGGAATCCATGTTGATTCCTACATAGTAGACTCTGGAGTTTCCACAAACGACATGATACTCGAGCAAACAACATGTTCTACAACACATCGACGTCAGAGATATGGGTCTATGGTTTTGCGCATCTGCTCGACGACTGGGACTACCTGTGCTCTTTTCCAATCATTTGGAACCCTCCCTTCCTCTCCAGAGACTTGCGGTACACGGCTGTTAGGAGGGGGGCAGGTTGTTTCGCGTACCCTGTGTAGGAATCGCGAATTGGTAATCCCGTCGGGTCCGGCGGACTTTCCCATTCCTCCTTGGACACTTACTTCGATGTCAGCCAGTTTCTCGTTCGTGCGAGCATTTAGAAGACGGAACTGCAGAGTGCGGTCCGTCCTCTGTGAAACAGCTTTGGAAACAGGTGCTTAGGTATTTCACCACAGCTTTACGCGTGTCATCCTCTGTTTCAATGCCATCGCCATGCCGGAGTGTCTGGATATGCTGTTTCGAGCCACTTACCGATTCAACGCAAGACCGCAACGTCCTAGCATTTTCTGTCAACGTCGGTCGGTACATAGGGTTTGTTCTACTTTCGAATTCACTGAACGCTTCACGCATAGCCCTCCTTACGCTCACTTTGACATCGTTTAGCTTCCCGTTTGTCTCGGAGGATTTTGGCTGCGTTTTAAACTTTGGGTGAAGCTCTCTTTGCTTTCGCAATAGTTTCCTAACGTTGTTGTTGTTGTAGTAGTATACCACGGTGGGTTTTTTTTCCCATCCCTCACAGTTCTACACTCGGCACGTACCTGTCTAAAAACGCATTTTTACCATTGCCTTGCACTTTCTCCATGAACACTCAACATTGTCAGTGTCGGAACAGGCATTTGCGTTTTCATCTGTCAGGTCGTCTGGAAATCTGCCTTCTATTACTCTTGCTAGCCAAACAGATACACCGTCCTCCCTGCAACGGCCTTATGATCACTGCGTCCCTGTTCTGCACATACAGAGTCGAAACACGTTCGGGTCTGTTTGTCATCAGTAGGTCCACGATGTCATCTCCACGAGTCGGTTCTCTGTTCATTTTGCTCGAGGTACTTTTCGGACAGTGCACTCAGTATAATGTCACTCGATGCTCTCTGTCCCCCAACCACCCGTCCTGAACATCATCTGAGTGTCCCAGTCTATATCGGGTACATTGAAATCTCCACCTAAGACCCTAACATGCTGAGGAAAATGTATGTGAAATGTGTTTCCAAATCCGTCTCTCCGTTGTTCTGCCACTAATGCTGCTGCGTCGGGAGGTCGGTCAAAGGAGCCAATTATTATTAAACCTAGCTCGGTTGTTGAGTGTAACCTCCACCCACAATATTTCACAGGAACCACCCACTTCTACTTCACTACAGGATCAAAACCACTACTAAACAGCGACGAACACACCACCACCGGTTGCATGCAATCGAGCCTTTCTAAAACACCGTCCGTACCTTTGTGACAATTTCGGCAGAATTTATCCCTGGCGTCAGCCAGCTTTCTGTACCTTATAACGATTGCAGAGCTTCGGTGCTTTCTCTGTCAGCGCTTGCGGTTCCGGTACTGTACCAACGCAGCTTCGACAGTTGACAAACAATACCGATTGCTGCTTGGTCCCCGCACCCGTTGAGGCTGCTGTTGCCCCCTTTCTGTACTTGCCCAAGGCCATCTAACCTAACACAAACCGCCCAGCCCACGCCACACAACCCCTGCTACCCGTGTAGCCGCTTGTTGCGTGCAGTGCTCTCCACCTACGACTATAACATGCCTTCGACATTCGCACTGTACAACACCTTAGGTTAGGGTTGGCGTCGCTTGGGTTAGGTTAGGTTACGTTGGTTGGACGTGGGTTAGGTTAAGGGTTAAAGTTAGGTTAGGCGTCAAAGTTAGGTTAAGCGTTCGGACGTGAGGCGTCAGGTGGCCGCACCTACCTTACGGCCGGACATCTTAGGTTAGGCTAAGGGCGCCGAGGTCACGTTACGTTCACCTTCGGGCGCCACACGTAGCTGTCACAGGTAGGTCGTAGTTCGGTCGGTCGGTCGGTCGGTCGGTCGGTCGTCGGCAAGCCGCAAAAAAACTACAGACGACGTCGACAAAACCGCCGCAAGACCGAGCAGGAGGCAGATATATACCGAGCGCCAAAGAGACCGACCACACACACACACACACACACACACACAACAAAAAAAAAACAAAAACAAAAACACACAAAAAACACCACCCACCGGCCAAACGGGCACCACAAAACCCACAAAGCCGAGCACCACACGTCGCGACCAGAGGCAACCCCGCAACCGCAACGGCGCTTTCCGCACCGGGCCGGATGCACGTACGACAACACCGCTACCCGTACACAAGGCCTCCCATTGCACACAGCCGCTCTGTGTTCAACATCATCAATGGCGCGCCCGCGGCTCGTCGCGGTCGCAGCCATGACGCCGCCGCCACTTTTGCACCAACACATTCACGCACCGCAAAACAGCTCGCCGACCCACCGACACAGCACAGCCGACAAACAAAAACAACCGCGGCGGCGGCAACAAAACAAACAACTCGCACCAAGCGTCCGACAGAAAACAAACGGACAAGCACAGGCCTCTGCTAACGACCACGACACAGCGGCACGCTGCTCCTTTCCCGCCACTCTCGATTCACAGCGCACGCGACCCCGTCGACGACGACGACGACGACGACGACAACGACACGCGACGGGCTCGCTTCCCGCAACCTACACCTTTCCGCCACCGCCACTACGCACGGCTCCACCCGACGCCCGTCGCAACGGCACTACTGCACGCACTATCACCCGCCGCCGCCGCCTCTCCCCCCCTTCCCGTACACAACAACACAGCCAAAAAACACACTCACGACCCAAACATGACAACATGATGGCACGTGCATCGGCGCACACCCCCAACCAGTCACCGTCGACACAACCACACGCAAGGCACGGAAACCGGCGTCCTTCCACGTTGCCATCAAAGCAGCACAAACAACCACAGGAGGAACCACCAACAACAGCCGGCCGGCCGGCAACCACCAAACGCACATTCCCGCTCGCCACCACACACCTCTCGGCAGCCGTTTCGCAAAGACAAGACATGACGCGACATCATCGCATCACGGGCGACGCACGCACACCGACCCACTTTCCCCGCCCGTCTCTCTCTCTCTTTTTCTTCCGACGCCTTCGGCCGAGCACACACGTACGTGGCACAACGCCCAACACAGTCACACACAGTCGACAGGCGCACGCCCAGGCACGCAACGACGCAGCGCAGCAAAGGCGCCCGCGACACATACCTCCTCTCCCGTCTCGCCGCCGACCGCCAGCCAGCCACTCGCAATGTGCACTGGCCAACCGGACACACGTCCACCGCGCCGCCTCCGACCACCCGCCAGGGGGCGCTCACGTCCGCGACAACAGCGCGGCCCGCCGCCGGGCGGGCCCAGCCCGGCCCAGGCGGCGCGCGCTGCTCTGCACTCGGCGCGCCGCGCCCCACATCCTGCTGCAGACCGGGCTCGTCTCTCTGTACGCGTCTGCGTCTGCCCGCATCTCATCTTCCTGCGCATCGACACAACGAGGCCACGTGAGCAAACCCCCGTCACAACGCCACATCACGCACTGCCTTGTCGACCGCCTAAATGCACTCACCCACCAGCCATCCGCTTCGTCCTCTTCTTGCTTACTCGTTGTTCGTCGTCGTTGCTGCTGCACCAGCAGCAGCGGCGGCGGCGGCGGCAGCGCACACAGCCCCAGCCGGCCGCATCCGAGGGGGCCCCGCCGCCAGCGTCGCCTCCTTGGGCACAGGTGCGGTGCTGTGGCCGCCCATCCAACCGCATTTGCTGGCCGTCCCAGCCGCCAGGCAGGCGTTCCCACTGCCGCGCACCGCCTCTGCTGCAGAAGACGAACAAACGAAACGTACAAACATACACGCGCCCGAAGCGTGGCCACACACGGACGGGACCGACAGGCTCCAAGGCGACCAAACGATGGAAACACAAACACAAAAACAAAAGACACGCGAGCGAGCGGGCGAGCACGCAAGCAGTCGCCTCGCCTCTGTCCTCCCGCCCCCGCCCTTCTCCCCACCACATGCCCACAAACACCACCGCCTGCCCGCATCTCCACATTCGCCCCCTCCATTTGTTCCCTTGCGTTCGTTCGTTCCTTCCTTCCATGTGTCTGCGTGCGCGGCGCCTCTCCAACATCCGCCGTCCGTCCCGTTTTCGCCGTACCACACGCCACCGTCGGCGCCGCCTCGCCTCGCCTCCTCCCAGGCCACCACCGCCGCCGCCCCTGTCCGCCCCGCACACCACCATACACCGCTGCTTGTCCTGGCCGTTGCCACCAAAGGCGCCAGCCGCAAACCGCGCCAAACGCCGCAGCGCGCGTGCGTCCTTCCTTCCTTCCTTCCTTCCTTGCTTGCTTGCTTGCTTGCTTCTCCGTGCCGACGCTGCCTCTATTCCCGCACTGCGCGTACCGGAGTGACACGCGCACCCCCCTCGCGAACGCACGACTCATTGTCCTTGTTGTTTCTCCTCTTTCTTACGTCTTTGTTTCTTGTTTTTTTTTTTTGTTTTGTTTTTGTTTTTTCTTTTTCCTCCCACCGCCGCATGTGACACAATGGCCTCCCTCCCCCTTTCGTTCGTTGTCGCCGCTTTGTTTCTCTTTCCCATTGGTGCACGTCCGACGCGCTCCATTTCCACCACACCACGGCCATCGGCCTCCTCAACGGGCAGGCGCAGTGTGCCATTCTCCGGCGCCCAAGCACACCGCGCGGCTCGCTCTCCTCGCCCCCACGCCACGCCACGCCACGCCACGCCACGCCACGCCACGCCACGCCACGCCACGCAGCACAAATGCTGCCGTCTCGCAACACGACACACGGTGCGCACACCCCCGACCGCGCGGCTCTTAAAAGGCATGGCACCGGCGACATGCGCCGCCCCGGCCCGCACCCGTCGTCTCACGTTCACTGCCGGCCGCGTCTGCGGCTACAACCGCACCACAACAACGGTCCCCTCCCGGCAACACATTTGTTGCACAAACACAACCGCCGAGCGCAGCGCGAGCCACCCACACGCGCCCTCCCCGTCTTTAAAGCCTCCGCGTCTCCTTTCTCCTTTCGCGCCCCCTCCCATCTCCCGAATATGCCAGCAGCGGTGCCACTACCGCGAAACGGACACGCCTTCCGGGCCACATGCAAGGGCACGCCCACCACCAACTACTGCCATATTCGCGGACGCAGTTAGGCAACACGCAACGCACTCTCTCTCCACCTACTTTCACTCTCTCTCTCTCTCTCGTCCCTTCTCTTTAAAACACACAAACCAACCAACCAACCACGGCTAACACACTTTTTCGCGACACCTTTGACTGCCGTGACGGCAGCTATCGACCTTCTAAACACACACACACACACCCACCCACCCCTACATACACACCCTTCGCTACACCGGACAACAACAGCGTACACAACAGGAGGGCACACGAAACGGCAGGCAAGGGCAAGGCATTCTCATAGATTCCTCCTCCGAGCCATGTCGGCGAACGCTTTTTTTTTCATCCGGGAAGGCAATGCAATTCAGCCGTCGCCACGGCCGACACTTGCAGCCGCGCCGTAAACGCCTCTCAGTGCGGCTGCAATGCACGGGAACGTTCCGCTGCTATAGACAGCGCCTCTCCGTTTTTCCCTGCTTCGTTTTCCGGTGATTGCTTCTCCATTTTGTTTGTTTGTTTT
>NW_026045894.1:0-86669 GCF_023898315.1 Schistocerca nitens
TGCCTTGCGTGTGGTTGTCGACGGTGACTGGTTGGGGTGTGCGCCGATGCACGTGCCATGTCGTTAGTATGTTTGGGTCGTGAGTGTTGTTTTTGGCTGTGTTGTTGTGTACGGGAAGGGGGGGGGGAGAGGAGGAGGCGGGTGGATAGTGCGTGCAGTAGTGTCGTTGCGACGGGCGCGTCGGGTGGAGCTGTGCGTAGTGGCGGAAAGGTGTAGGTTGCGGGAAGGGAGCCCGTCGTGTGTCGTGTCGGTGTCGTTGACGGGGTCGCGTGCGTGCGTTGTGAAATCGAGTGTGGCGGGAAAGGAGCAGTGTGCCGCTGGCGTCGTGGCCGTTAGCAGAGGCTGTGCTTGTCCGTTTGTTACCTGTTGGACGCTTGGTGCGAGTTGTTTGCTGCTGTTGTTGTTGTTATCGTTGTCGTTTGTCGCCCCCGTCTCGCGGGTTGTTTTTGTTTTGTCGGCTGTGCTGTGTCGGCGAGCTGTTTTGCGGTGCGTGAATGTGTTGGTGCAAAAGTGGCGGCGTTATGGCTGCGCCCGCGACGAGCCGCGGGCGCGCCATTGATGATGTTCAAACACAGAGCGGCTGTGTGCAATGGGAGGCCTGCGTACGGGTAGCGGTGTTGTCGTACGTGCATCCGGCCCGGTGCGGAAAGCGCCGTTGCCGTTTGCCCCTTAGTTGCCAGCCATGTCGCGTGAGCGGCGGGTTGCCTCTGGTCGACGTGGTGCTCGGGTTTGTGGTTTTTGGTGCCCTTTGGCCGGTGGGTGGTGTTTAAATTTTGTTTTTGTGTGTGTGTGTGTGTGTGTGTGTGTGTGTGTGTGTGTGTGTGTTTTATATCTGCCTCCTGCTCGGTCTTGCGGCGGTTTGGTCGACGTCGTCTGTAGTTTTTGCGGCTTGCCGACGACCGACCGACACACCTTTGAAACCTACGTGTGGCGCCCGAAGGTGAACGTAACCTGACCGCGGACCTCTCGGCGCCTTAACCTAACCTAACCTCTAACCTAAGATGTCCGGCCGTAAAGGTAGGTGCGGCCACCTGACGCCTCACGTCCGAACGCTTAACCTAACTTTGACGCTTAACCTAACTGTAACCCTTAACCTAACCCACGTCCACCTAACCTAACCTCACCTTAGGGTGGTGTACACCGCGAATGCCTTAGGGCATGTTATGTTATATAGTCTTAGGTGGAGTCCACTATACGCAACAAGCGGCTACACGGGTAGCAGGGGTTGTGTGGCGTGGGCTGGGCGGTTCTGTTTAGGTTGGATGGCCCTTGGGCAAGTACGGAAAGGGCAACGGGCGCGGGGCAAGGTCAGGACATGCGGGGACCAAGCGGCAATCGGTATTGTAATTGTCAACTGTCGAAGCTCTGCGTTGGTAAAGTACCGGAACGTCAAGCGCTGATAGAAAGCGCCGAAGCTGCAATCGTTATAGGTACAGACGGTGCTTTAGAAAGGATAGCGTGCATGCAACCGGTGGTGGAGTGGTTCGTCGCTGTTAGTAGTAGTTTATCCTGTGTAGTGAAGTAGAAGTGGTGGACGGTTCCTGTGAACTATTGTGGGTGGAGGGTACACTCAACAGCCGAGCTAGGTTGATAATTGGCTCCTTTTACCGACCTCGCGACTCAGCAGCATTAGTGGCCGAACAAGTGAGAGAAAATGTGGACATACATTTTCCTTTCCGCAGCGTGTTACAGTCTTAGGTGGAGATTTCAATGTGCCAGATGTTCAGGACGGGTGGTAGGGACAGAGCATCGAGTGACAGTATACTGAGTGCACCATCCGAACGAAAAATGCCGCGAGCAATTAAACAGAGAGAGAACCGACTCGTGGAGATAACATCGTGGACCTACCGATGACAAACAGACCCCGAACTTGTCGACTCTGTATGTGCAGAACAGGGACCCAGTGAACAAGAGGCCGTTGCAGCATCGCTGAATATGGACGTTAGTAGGAATATACAAACAAAAAAACAAAAAAAAAAACAAAAAAAAAAAAAAAAGGGAGGAAGGTTTATCTGTTTAGCAAGAGTAATAGAAGGCAGATTTGAGACTACCAGGCAGATGCAAACGCAAATGTCTGCTCCGACACTGACAATGTTGAGTGTTTATGGAGAAAGTGCAAGGCAATCGTAAAATGCGTCTTAGACAGGTACGTGCCGAGTAAAACTGCGAGGGATGGGAAAAACCCACCGCGGTACAACAACCAAAGTTTAGGAAACTATAGCGAAAGCAAAGAGAGCTTCACTCAAAGTTGAAACGCAGCCAAAACCTCTCAGACAAACAGACGCTAAACGATGTCCAAAGTTAGCGTAAGGAGGGCTATGCGTGAAGCGTCCGGTGAATGCGAAAGTACAATTCCATGTACCGACGTGACAGGAAATCAAATCAAATCCTAGGACGTTGTGGTCGTACGTTGAATCAGTAGTAAGCGGCTCGAAACAGAGGATGACACGCGTAAAGCTGTGAAATACTAAACACCTGTTTCCAAAAGCTGTGTCACGGAGGACGACCGCACTGCAGTTCCTTCTCGCACAAACGAAAAAATGGCTGACATCGAAATAAGTGTCCAAGGAGGAATAGAAAAGCAACTGGAATCACTCAACAGAGGAACGTCCACTGGACCCGACGGGATACCAATTCGATTCTACACAGAGTACGCGACAGAACCTCCTAACAGCCGTGTACCGCAAGTCTCTAGAGGAACGGAGGGTTCCAAATGATTGGAAAAGAGCACAGGTAGTCCCGGGCTTGAAGAAGGGTCGTCGAGCAGATGCGCAAAACTATAGGCCCTATATCTGTGACGTCGATCGGTTGTAGAATTTGAGAACATGTTTTATGCTCGAGTAGTAGCATGTCGTTTTTTGGAAACCCAGTGTCTACTATGTAGGAATCAACATGGATTCCGGAAACAGCGATCGTGTGAGACCCAACGCGCTTTATTTGTTCATGGGACCCAGAAAATATTAGATACAGGCTCCCAGGTAGATGCCATTTTGGTTGACATCCGGAAGGAGGGCGTTCGATACAGTTCCGCACTGTCGCCTGATAAACAAAGTAAGTGTCTGCAGAATGTCGGACCAAGTGTGTGGCTGGACTGAAGAGATTGTAGCAAACAGAACACAGCATGTTGTGTTATCAATGGAGAGACGTCTACAGACGTTAAAGTAACCTCTGGCGTGCCACAGGGGAGTGTTATGGGACCCATTGCTCTTCACACACAATGTATATAAATGACCTAGTAGATAGTGTCGGACGTTGCATGCGTCTTTTCGCGGATGATGCTGTAGTATACAGAGAAGTTGCAGCGAAAAATGCAGGACGATCTGCAGCGGATAGGCACGTGGTGCAGGGAGTGGCAACTGTCCCTTAACATGTATTGCGAATAATATAGAAAGAAGGACCCTTTATTGTATGATTGAGTATATGATAGCGGGACAAACACTGGTAGCAGTTACGTCTGTAAAATATCTGGGAGTATGCGTGCGGAGTGATTGGGAGTGGGATGATCATCATATTAAAAAAAAAAACAAAAAAAAAAACAAACAAAAGTAATTGTTGGTAAGGCGGGTACCAGGTTGCGATTTATTGGGAGAATGCGTAGCAAATGTCGTCCATCAACAAAGGAGGAGGTGGCTTACAAAACACCCGTTCGTTCGACCTATACGTGCGTGTTGCCCATCAGTGTGGGATCCGTACCAGGTCGCGTTGACGGAGGCGACGGAGACGATCCAACGTTTCGTCGCAGGGTCATTTGGTAACCGTGATAGCGTTACGGAGATGTTTAACAAACCCACGCGGCAGACTCTGCAATAGAGGCGCTCTGCATCGCGGTGTAGCTTGCTCGCCAGGTTTCGAGATATTGCGTTTCTGGATGGGGTATCGAATATATTGCGTATACCTCCCGAGGAGATCACGAATGGATGTGGTTAGAGAGATTCGAGCGCGCACGGAGGCGTTTTTTTTTTGCAGACTGTCGGTTCGTCCCGCGAACCATACGCGACTGGAACAGCAAAGGGAGGTAAATGACATTGGCACGTGAAGTGCCCTCCGCCACACACCGTTGGGTGGCTTGCGGAGTCTAAATGTTAGAGGTCGGCTGTCGGTGTGTGCTTTTGATGAAGGCAGATTCGGTGCGTCTGTAGTTGCGGATGGCGGTTAGCCACCCTCGCTGAAAGCGGCGAGGGGCGGCGGCGCCTCGGTTGGCCGGTGCCCATGTTGCGCAGGCGGCGCTCGTTTTTGTTTTGCGGCGGGCAATGTTGTGAGAAACGGGCGCGAATGTTGGCGGGCGAGGTGGCCCGACGGCCGCGGGCCGATCGGGAAACGGTGGGAGGGCGATGGGGCGGCGGAGGTGCGTTTGCACGGCCGTCATCGCCGCACGCCTCCGCTTGTGTGGCTGTGGCGGCGGCCGCGCTGGCCGGGCTGGCGCGGCGACGGTGCGCCAGTTTTGCCGAAGGTTTGGCCATTGTGGCGGGTCGTCGGCTGGGGCTGTGGGGGCGGCATTTGGGCGGGGGCGGCGATTCTCGGCGGGCCGAGCCAGGCTGTGGCGCGCGGTAGCTGCAGTTTGGCCGTGGTTTGCGGCGCTGCCGTGGCGACTGGTTGGCGACTGTGGTGTGGCCGTGTGTAGCCCCATCCTCGGTGGTTTGAATGGCGCGGGTGGTTGCGGCGCAGGTTTGGGGCTGGTCCGCACAGGCTGTCGGACGTTGGGCGGTAGCAAGCGCGGGAGGCGCGGCGCGGCGGCGCGCAGAGTGGCGGCCGCTCTCTCGGCCGTCCGCGCCCGCCCGCGACACTGGCTGGGCCTGGCGGCGCGGCGGCTATTCTCTGCCGTGCTCGCCGCTCTCTCGCTGTTCTGTTGTTGTGTGTACGCGCGTCGTCCGTCGAAATAATGGCAGATCAGGCGGCTACGAACGAGACTGCTGCGGCACCCGCCGCCACCGGCACGACGAAGAAGGCCAAGTCTGCGGCGTCTGCGAAGAAGCCGCGCGCCAAGCCTGCGCACCCGCGCACCTCTGAGATGGTGACGGCCGCCATCAAGAGTCTGAAGGAGCGCGGCGGCTCGTCGCTGCAGGCGATCAAGAAGTACATTGCCGCGCACTACAAGCTGGACGCGGAGAAGCTGGCGCCCTTTATCAAGAAGTACCTCAAGTCGGCCGTCGTGGCTGGCGAGCTGGTGCAGACGAAGGGGAAGGGCGCGTCCGGCTCTTTCAAGCTTGCCGGCGCCGGCGGCGGGGCGGCCGAGGGCGGCAAGGCCCGTGCCGGCGGTGCGAAGAAGAAGCGCGCCGCTCCGGCCAGCAAGGAGAAGAAGGGCGGCCGCGCGGCCGGCGCAAAGAAGGCTGGTGGCGTGAAGGCGGCGACCGGTCGGAAGGCGGGCGCCGCCAAGAAGGCGTCTGCGGCGTCGGCGGCTCCCGCGGGTGCGAAGAAGGCGGCTGCGGCCAAGCCGGCCAAGGCCAAGTCGCCGTCGAAGGCGAAGAAGGCCGCCAAGGTTCCGACGAAGAAGCCGAAGGCGCCGCGCCCGAAGAAGGCGACGACGCCGTCTAAGGCGAAGGCGTCGCCCAAGAAGAAGAAGTAAAGTAGTAACGTTAAAGAAAGGCAAGGGAGAGGGGTTGGCGCTTGACGCCGTCGTCCCCCACCGCCCTCCCCCGCGTCGTCTTAGTGGCGCGCGATGGCACGGCTGCGGCTGTCGCGCGGCCCAAAACGGCCCTTCTCAGGGCCATCAAAGGACGTCGGGAAGGCGTTGATTGTCGTGCATGCGCCGGTGTGGTTGGTTGGTTGGTTGTGTGTGTGTGTGTGTGACCCTTGTGGGTACTGTTTGCGTGCCGTGGTGGTTGGATTGTGGTGCCGGTGGCGGTAGGCGGCGGCGCGCGGTAGCGGAGCGGTTGTGGCCGTTTGTTGGTCTTTTTATTTTATTTTATTTGTTTTTGTTGTTGTTGTAGTTGTTTTTTTTTTTTTTGCGGCGGCCGACGTTTGGTTGCTCATGTATGTTTCTGGAGACTCTTGTTTGTTTGTGTGTTTGCTTGCTTTGCGGATGTCGTGTCTTTTGTGTGTGTGTTGTGTCTCTCTCTGTCTCAAAGCGGCGGGGGGACGTGAGACGTGGAAGTGGCCGGCGGGAATTGGGAAGGCGCGGTGGCGTTGACGTTGTAGTGTAGCGTAGCGTGCGCGCGCCTCGGAGACGGCGGCGGCCAGCCACCCGTGGTGTGTGGTGACGTCGTCCGGCTGTTGTGTGTGTGTGTGTGTGTGTGTGTATTGTGAGGGATGGGAGTGACGTCGATTGTTGGCGAGAGCGGCTGTGGACGGGAGGGGAATTGGTTGTTGTTGTTTTGCGGGGCGGCAAGACCGACAAAAGTTTTGCTCGCGACGGAGAGATGTTAGTGGCCCTGAAAAGGGCCGTTTTTGTTGGGCGGGCGCGCGTGCGCGTGCGCGGCGCGGTTTCTAGGCGCGCTCGCCGCGGATGCGGCGCGCGAGCTGGATGTCCTTGGGCATGATGGTGACGCGCTTGGCGTGGATTGCGCACAGGTTGGTGTCTTCGAAGAGGCCGACGAGGTAGGCCTCGCTGGCCTCCTGCAGGGCCATGACTGCGGAGCTCTGGAAGCGCAGGTCGGTCTTGAAGTCCTGGGCGATCTCGCGCACTAGGCGCTGGAACGGCAGCTTGCGGATGAGCAGCTCTGTGCTCTTCTGGTAGCGCCTGATTTCCCGCAGGGCGACGGTGCCCGGCCTGTAGCGGTGGGGCTTCTTGACGCCGCCGGTGGCGGGCGCGCTCTTCCTCGCCGCCTTGGTGGCGAGCTGTTTGCGCGGCGCCTTTCCGCCGGTGGACTTGCGGGCCGTTTGCTTTGTGCGGGCCATAGCGGTTAGCGGCGTGGAGGTGCGTGCGGTACACGAAGCGTCCGGTGCTGCCTTGACAACGGGCCCGCGCGGCACAATATATAATATAAGGAGGAAGATATCCTCGACTGGGAACGAAGTACTAGCGCACGAGGCGCTTCACCTTCTGGCATGACGGGTTGGCGAAAAAGTTCTTGGCGTTGTAGTGCTGCATGGCTTGTTGTGCTTTTTTTTTTTTTTTTTTTTTTTTTTTTTTTTTTTTTTTTTTTTTTTTTTGAAAGATGAAAGAATAGTCAGAGCGATAGTGAGAGAGGTGGGAAAACGAAAGGCCCAATTGACTGGCCATTTTTTTTTTTTTTTTTTTTTTTTTTTTTTTTTTTTTTTAATATAAAAGAAAGATTATAGGATAGTAAGAGGGACAGTGAGAGAAACGGAAAACGAACGGCCCAATTGACTGGCCGGGAATTGCAATTAGTGACAGAATAAAGGATAGGAGAAGGAAGAGTGAGAGTTAGTGAAAGTTCTTCTTCTGCATAGCGGCTCCTTGGTGGTGGCGGCAGTCAGTCAGCAAATGGCGCAGTGGTTGGGGGGAGGGGAAGAGAAAGAAGTAAGAGGGTGACAGATGAAGTGGAAAAAAAGGGGGGGAGGGCCTACCATGATTAGGCCAACAGTGGGGGTAGTGTGGGAGGAAGGGGGGGCGTGGTGGTGGAGCGAATGACATGACATGTTGGGGGGGAATAATCTATGGTGTGAGGTAGGTAATCGGCATGAGTTGAGTTGGCTGGTGCATGCGAGTTCATGGGGGGCGAAATAAAAGGTCGGGCCAGCGAGTGGTGGCTAGTCGGTGAACACGGGTGCCCAGGGAAAGGATTAAGGGATTAGGAGAGTGACGGGTTTGGTGGTAAAAGGAGTTGGCGGCGGAGAGGATGCGGGTACGAAGGAGCGGCACTTCAGCCAGGAGGTGGAGCTCGTGGGTCGGGAAGTCGAAGGGGAGGCGGAGGGCACGCCGGAGAGCCCGGTTCTGGACGGTTTGGAGGCGGCGGAGGTGGGTGGGGGCAGCATTGCCCCAAACCACCACCGCGTATTCAAGGATGGGGCGAACAAGGGAGGTGTACAGTCTAACAGCAAGGTGCGTGGGGAGGGAAGAGGTGGGATTGATGAGAGGGTAGAGCAGGCATAGCCGGCCCATTGCCTTACGACGCACGTCATCGATGTGGGGGCGCCAGGTGAGGCGCTGGTCCAGGGTAACACCCAAGTACTTCGCAGTACGAGTCCAGGGGACTGGGGTACCAAGGACCAACACCTGAGGGAGTCGAATGGGAATATGGCGTCGGCAGACGATAAGGGCTTGGGTTTTGGAGGGATTAAATGCCAGACGCCAGGTCCGAGCCCAATCGAGTAGGGAATCTGTAGCCCCCTGGAGCCGCTGTTGAAGACCTGCCGCACTCCGAGAACGAGAGAAGAGTGCAGTGTCATCTGCGTAGAGAGCTAAATGTACCCTCGGCGCAGAGGGCAGATCGGCTGTGAAGAGGGAGTAGAGTAGCGGTCCTAGTACGCTGCCTTGTGGTACTCCTGCCCTGATGCGTCGTCGTGTGGATTTCCCGTCAGGGATCCGAACATGGAAGGTGCGTCCTTCCAGATATGTGGCTATGAGCCGTACATGGGACACTGGGAAGCCAAGGGAAAATAATTTGTAGAGCAGCCCTTCGTGCCAGACCGAGTCAAACGCCCTGGACACGTCGAGGAATATGGCCCCGAAGTACTCCCTACGTTCTATGGCGTCCAGTGCCTCTTCTACAAGGCGCAGGAGTTGGTGAGTGGTGGCGTGTCCCTGCCTGAAGCCGAACTGCTCATCAGGGAGGACTCGTTCTCGGGCAATGTGGATGAGCAGACGTTTAAGGTACAGCCTCTCGAACACCTTGGAGATGGCGGGCAAGAGGCTGATGGGGCGGTAGCTGGCAGGGGAACGAAGATCCTTCCCAGCCTTGGGTATGGCGACCACTTCAGCGTGTTTCCAGGCAGTGGGATATTGCCTGGTTGTGAGGATGTTGTTGAATGTGGCCGTCAGGATGGGAATAGAAGCTGGGGGTAGTTGCTTGAGGAGGGCATTCGTCAGCTTATCGGGGCCACCAGCTTTCTTGGATTTGAGGTACCGCAATTGCAGTGCAACCTCTTCTTCGTTGATAGGGGTGATGTCATCCTCAGGGTCCTGGACGGCAAGCAATTGAGGGAGGCGTGCCGTTACCAGGCGAATATGGTCGGGGTCAATGGGGTCATTGACCGGGGTGAAGTTGTGCGCGAAGACATCAGCCAAGGCGTTAGCTTTGGCGTCTGGTTCGGACACAAAGTCATTGCCGACCTGGAGTGGGGGGATCCGTTGCCCTCGTCGCAGAAGGCTTTTCGTGAGCCGCCAAGCAGACGGGTCACGCAGGTCAATGGCAGAGATCTTGGTCTCCCATGCCTGATTGCGGTGGTCTTGCACCGCAGCCTTGATTTGGCGCTGTAATCTATTGATGAGGCGCTTGGTTGCCGGATGCCGAGTGAGCTGCCATTCACGGGTGGTCCGGTTTTTCTCTGTGATGAGAGCAAGGATGTGGGGAGGGAGCGGACGCAGATGGTCTGGGGGCCGGGGCGGTCGGTGAGGGGTCGCTGCAGTTGCAGCATCGAGGACAATGGTGGTGAGGTGTATGAGGGTACGATCTGCGTCCGTTTGATCGGCAGCAGGGATTGTGGGTAGGGCTGCTTCGACCCGTCTCTGGTAGGACTGCCAGTCAATACCGCGAATGTCCAGGCCTTCTCTCGGCACGGTCGGGGTTCCAGCGAGATCGATGGAACAGATGACCGGCCGGTGATCGGAGGCTAGAGCGACGCGGGTGGCAGCAGTGATGGGGTGGGGTAAACCTTTCACCACTGCGATGTCTAGGACATCTGGGGGACGTCCTCCAGAAGGGTAAATGGTGGGGTCGTGCGGGCCGATGGTGCGGGCATGATGCCGCTCTGCGACCCGGAGGAGTCGACGACCTGATGTGTTGGTTAACCTACTGTTCCAGGCAGCATGTTTGGCATTGAAGTCACCGCCAACGAAGACGTCGTCGCCGAGCGACAGCAATGCTTCAAAGTCCGGTGTTTCGAGAAGGCCTCGTGGTGGTCTATAGAGAGCCACAAACGTGATGGGACCCCTCACCGTGTGTACAACAACGCCAGTGGCTTCCACAGTGTGAAGTGGGGGGAGGGGAATAGGGTGGTGGCGGAGGGAGGTACGCACGTACACCGCCGTGCCACCATGGGCGGTGGGCCTGTCTGTCCTGTAGCAGGAGTAGTTTGCTACACGGGCAAAAACACCGGGTTTGAGGTGCGTCTCGGCAACAAGGCAAATATCAACCCTCTCATCAAGGAGGAACTGTCTGAACTCGCCCTGTTGGTTGGGGAGCCCATTGGCGTTCCAGATCATGGCTGTCAATCCGTGATGTCTAACAGCCATGATTGGGGGGAATGGGAGTGGTGGTGGGGACGGGGGACATGGAGTGGGAGAGGGCGGTGGCAAGTTGGTGGGGGAGGGTTTGGAGGAGGGAGTGGAAGGTGGTGGAGATTGCTGAGGTCAGTGCCTCAACAACATTGGTGATTAGGTCATGGAGGTGGGTGGGAACAGAGGAGAGGGTGGGGAGAGGGAGCTGCTGAGACTGTACTGGGGAGGGGGAGGGGTCAGCAGTGCTTAACGCCTGCTGGTGGGAAGGGGAAGGAACAGCGGAGCGTGACACCCGCTGTGAGGAGGGGGAAGCAGTGCTTGACGCCTGCGGGGTAGGGAGGGGAGGGAAGGCAGATGGGGGGGGTGGGACAGGTATGGAGAGGAGGGGGGGTGGGTAGGAGCCCAACGGGGCGGGATGGGAGCGAGACGCATGAAGGGGATAGGCCCTCGGCGCCGATCCCATCAGGGCACCAGAGTAACTGGCTCCCGGGCGGGCCGCCGCCGATGGCCATGCAGATCGTCTCTGGCGAGCCCTGAATGACTTAATGTTTGGGCAGCCCGGCCCGCGCGGCCCCGCGCCGCGCTTATATGCCCTCGGTGCGCGTGGTGGGGGGAGGGCGGGCCAGAGTCTATATAGGGGGGCGGCGGCAGAGAGCTCGCACCGTAGCCGACTCGCTAGCGCCGGGTGAGGAGCTGGCGCTTGTGTTTTTTCGCTTGCTTGCTTTGAGGAGGAGGAAGGAAGAAGAATGACAGGCCGCGGCAAGGGAGGAAAGGGGCTGGGCAAGGGTGGCGCCAAGCGGCACCGCAAGGTGTTGCGCGACAACATCCAGGGCATCACGAAGCCCGCCATCCGCCGCCTGGCTCGCAGGAGTGCTGAAGGTGTTCCTGGAGAACGTGATCCGCGACGCGGTGACGTACACTGAGCACGCCAAGCGCAAGACTGTGACGGCCATGGACGTGGTGTACGCCCTGAAGAGGCAGGGGCGCACCCTGTACGGTTTCGGCGGTTAGGCAGGCAGGCAGCCAGCCAGCCGGTGTGCTGTGCTGCGTTGTGGCCTTCCCGCGGCCGTGCCGTGCCCGTGCTTGGTGGGAGAGACGAAAACGGCCCTTTTCAGGGCCACCACACTGTTCGGAGATTGAAAAGTGCGAAAGAGTCTGTGTTGCCTGTGCGTGTTGTTGTTGTTGTTGCTGCTGCGCGTGCGTTAGTTTTTGAGTTTGACGCGATGGGCGCGGCTGAGTCCAGTGTGTGCGTGGTTTGTTGTTTGTTTGTGGCGTGGGCATAGGCGGGCGGGCCGGATCGATCGATCGATCGATCGGATCAGCTGTTTGGTTTTTTTTGTCTGTGCCACGCGCGCCCCTTTAATTGAAACATTATAATGCTAACAATGATCATCACATTATCGGTGTATTGATGTCGTTGTCGTTTGGAACGCGACTCTGTGCGTGCGCGGAGGGGTGCAGAAACAAAAAAGACAAAAAGAGAGAAACGACAAAATGTGTGCGCGTTCGGCCACACGGGCTGTGGACAAGATGGCGGACGTGCGCCGGCGCTGGCTGTGCAATGTATGTATGTGGACGTGTTGTGTAAAGTGCGGCGAGCACGGACGACGGAAACTTTGCTTTGGACGTAGGTTTGTGTGGTGGCCCTGAAAAGGGCCGATTGTTGTGAGCCGAGCCGGCAAGGCAAAGGCAGGCGCGTTTGCGTGCAGGGAGCACGCAAGCGCAGCGCCGCGCTCTCTGTTTAGGCCTTCTTCTCGGTCTTCTTTGGCAGCAGGACGGCCTGGATGTTGGGCAGGACACCACCCTGTGCGATGGTGACGCCCGACAAGAGCTTGTTGAGCTCCTCGTCGTTGCGGATGGCGAGCTGCAGGTGGCGCGGGATGATGCGCGTCTTCTTGTTGTCGCGGGCCGCGTTTCCGGCCAGCTCGAGCACCTCAGCCGCGAGGTACTCCATGACGGCGGCGAGGTAGACGGGCGCCCCGGCGCCGACGCGCTCGGCGTAGTTTCCCTTGCGCAGGAGGCGGTGGATTCTGCCGACCGGGAACTGGAGCCCAGCCCTGCTTGAGCGGGACTTTGACTTGCCCTTGACTTTGCCTCCCTTTCCGCGTCCGGACATGGCGTTTGGCTAGTTGAAACACGTAACGTAACGGTGCGAGCCGCAGCGAGTCGAGCAGCGGAGTGCGTGGCGGCGGGACTGCTGCTGCTCACATCTATTACTTTCCCCTCTTTGGGGAAGTGTGAGGGGGAGTTTGTAGCCTTGCGGCTTTTACTCCCCTGTGTGCTTGTGTGTATGATTATTTCTGTATTTTTTTTGGATGTCTGTGAGATTGTGATGTTTGTTCTGTGTGAGTCTGGTACTTGCCTGAGGTTTGGCGAGATATTTGTGGTATTTGGGGTAGGAGCAGGATTTAGGAATGGATATTGGGATTTTTCTCTTCGACTTAGTCGTCAAAGATCGTCATGGGGCGATTGTGTTTATCGCGGGACATGTCATACCGACCTAGGGAGTGGATGAGGGCGTTTCCCGACCTGGAAGTACCTTCATAGAAGGCCCTTGCCAGGTCTTGGAAACGCTCTCTCAGGAGTGGGATTTCCGCAGCGGCATGCAAGTCGTCAATAGGGAATCCAAGGGGTAAACGCAGTGCCCTCCTGAGGGCGCGGTTCTGCAGCCTCTGGAGAGTGTCCAGGTGCTGCTTCGCCGCGTATCCCCAGACAGGACACGCGTATTCCATTACTGGCCGGATCAGGGCCTGGTATATGTTCACTCCTACTGAGCGGGAAAGGGAGCTGGATGAGTTGAGGATTGGGTACAGGATGGACATTCTGGCGCAGACCTTCCTATGGACCTCGTCTATGTGGGGTTTCCACGTAAGACGAGAGTCCAAGGTTACTCCAAGATACTTGGCGGTTCTGCGCCAGGGGAGTTGGGTTCCGTTTAGGTGAAGGTGGAGGGGGGGGCGTTGAGGAGGTTCGCGCCTTCCGAGCCTACGGGTAATCAGCATTGCCTGCGTCTTTTCAGAATTGATGGTGATTCGCCAGCGACGGGCCCAAGTTTCTGTGTCATCTAAAACCCTTTGTAGCCTACGAATGACCAGGTCCTTGTTCGCGTTTCTCGTGTAGAAGGCTGTGTCGTCAGCGTACTGTGCAGTGTGCACCAGGGGGGCCGTTGGAGTGTCCGCAGTGTACAGACTGTACAATACGGGCCCCAGGACCGATCCCTGTGGCACCCCAGCACGAATACGCCTTCTGGTGGAGGTGGCAGTTTCTACTTTGACGGAGAAAGTCCTATTGGTGAGGTAGCTCTTGATCAGCTGAACTATACTCCCGGGAAACCCTTGTGTGTACAACTTGTAGAGTAGCCCTCTATGCCATACTGAATCAAAGGCTTTGGCTACGTCTAGTAGCACTATCCCGCAGTAGCCTCTGTGGTTGAAGCCCTCTGTGGCCGCTTCAACCACTCTCATGATCTGTTGTGGGGCAGAGTGGTTCTGCCGGAATCCGAATTGGAAATCCGGCAGAATTTGCTCTCTGGTAATATGTTCTTGTATGGGTCTTAGCATGAGGCGCTCATAGATCTTGCTGAGAGTTGGCAAGAGGCTAATCGGCCTGTAGTGCTGCGGGAATAGAGGGTCTTTCCCTGGTTTGTGTATTGCGACCAATTCCGCATGTTTCCAGCAAGCTGGGAACTCGCGGGTACGAGTAATCTCGTTGAAGACGTTCGCGAGGTGTTCGATCGCCGTGGGTGGGAGGTTTTTGACCAACTGGTTGGTGACTTTGTCATGTCCTGGCGCCCTTTTGGAGGGGAGGGACCTAATTACTTTTGCCACGTCTTCAGGGGCAAAAATTGTGGGTTCGTCTTCTGGGTCCTCCTCAGCATTGAGGAAGACAGCCAGTTGACGACGGACCACTCTTTCATGCTCATCATCCTGGGGATCAGCCGCTTGAAACTGCTTCTCGAAAGTGTCGGCGAGGGCGTTGGCCTTTTCAGCATGGCTGTAGGCCATACCCCGCTCGCCGTGCAGTGGCGGCATTCTAGCGCGTCTTTTTGTGAATTGTTTGGTTGCTTGCCAAAGTGTGTGATCGTCTACTTTGAGGGTTGTGAGGCGGTTTTGCCATTGCTGGTTTCTGTGCTCATTGAGCGCTACCTTCAATTCTCTCTGTAGACGATTGAGCAGCCTCCTTGTGGCCTGGTTTCTGGTTATCTTCCACTCTTTTGCCACTCTGTTCTTATGTCGAATTTGAGCTAGCAAGTGTTCCGGGAGCTGTATTTGCGGCGGCGGGCCATCCCTTTGTGGGGGGGTGGCCTCTTCTGCTGCCTGCAGAATGGTACCTGTTAGGTCTTGTAGCGCTTGTACTACTGTTTCGGCAGTAGGTGGCGGAGCGCGAGCGATATCAGAGGCGACAGTTTCTCGGTATCGCTCCCAGTTTGTACGTTTGTAAGACGTCTGGTACCGTGGGAGTGCTACCCATTCTCCCACGTCGACCTCTAGGATCACTGGGTTGTGGTCGGAGGACATTCTGTTGATCGTCCTCGCGGTCACAAACCCCGTAATCCTCCTAGTGAGAGCTATGTCTAACACGTCGGGCCTGCCTCCATTTTTTGGAAAATGTGTGGGCTCGACTGGACCCCATGTTTCGAAATGGTGGTTGCGCGCTAGTTGTTGCAATCTGGCGCCTGCTCTGGAGGTTACTCTAGAATTCCAATCAGGATGTTTGGCATTGAAGTCGCCCCCTATTATGAGTTTGCCTTCAATTTGCCCTAGAGTAGCTATGTCTTCCTCATCTATCTGGTCTTGTGGGGGTCGGTAGATTGCAACGATTGTTAGGGGTCCAGTGGCAGTGGCTACTTCCACTGCCACTGCTTCGATTTTATTGGTAGCTGGTAAGAATACCTGGTGGTGGGGGATCCCTCTTTTTATGTATATGGCCACTCCACCGCCATGGGTTGGCCTGTCCTTGCGATAACTAACATAGTTGGGGACTGTCGCTTTTGTTCCCGGTTTTAAGTGGGTTTCCCCCATCATGCATATGTCGATGGAGAACTCCTTCATGAGTTCTCTGAACTCGACCTCTTGGTTAACAATGCCGTCTGCGTTAAAGACGCACATTGTCAGGCCATGGATGTTTGGTCGTCTATCCATGATGGGGTTTTGAAACTGCTGAGGAAGTCGCAGAGGGGAGCGACTGCTGGACTGTTGCCTGAAGGGCGACGAGGATCTGTGTGTTCTGCTTCTGGGCTTCCCTGAATTCCTTCATCATTTCCATGACGAGGTTCATGGTCTGCACCATTACGCCTAACAACTGATCCATGGGGGGGGAGTGTGTGTGGGGTTCCCTAGAGCTTCCTCCATCATGGTGGACCTGGTCGTTGATGCTGTGTGTTTCCCGGTGTTGTTCTCGTGATAGTGTCTGGTGTTGTGATGATTGGGCCACGCTTTCATGGTTCCTCGGGGGGGAGACCACTTCCGCATATGTCGCCCTCGGTGTGTCCGGCCTTGGTTTTACCCAGGCCTTGTCTGTGTGTGTTGTTGTATTTTGTTTTCTTGTGTGACTGGTTGGGTTTGTAGTGTTTTGTTTGCGTGTGTGGGGGGCGGCCTTTGAGCCCTTTGCCTGCTGTGAGTGTCTTTTATGGACCTCACAACCTTGGTAACCCGCTGTGTGGTTTTTGCCACACAGCGCGCACCTTATTTGTGGGTCCGTGTGTTTGAGTGTGCATGTCCTGGTGTCGTGGGCCTCGGCGCACTTCCTGCATCTCACTGGCATGTTGCAGTGCGCAGCGATGTGGTTCAGGCCCTGACACCTGAAGCACTGCACCGTCTTGTTTTTACGGCGCAGCGGCTCCGTGGTGACAGGGACTGCCAGGACCATCTTAATCTCCCTCTTGTTTTGAGGTATGTCAGGGAGTGTTACCTGGTACAGCGGCCACTTACTGTCTATGCTGCCCATTTGTTGTACCACCTTGACGACGTACCCCCGGGCAGTCAGGTCTGTTTTGATTGCCTGGGGGGACACTCGTCTTGGAAGGTCTCTGATTACTATATTTCTGTTTCGTGTCTTTGTTGTTGGGAAAGTGTAGTGAGGTATGCTTCTTGTGTTGAATAGTGTTTTGACTGTGTTGTAGTGTTCTAGTGTGTGTACTGTGACTTTTATTTTGTCTCCACCGGCAGGTTTTGCCTGGAAACTGCCTCCCCCGATTTCTGTCTTGAGCAACTCGAAGAGCTCCTCGTAGTTTTGGGAAAACTCTGCGACAATCGGGGGGAGGTGGTGGGAGACTTGGTTCTGTGTTTCTGTTGTGTTTTCTGTTGCCTCTGGCTCCTCAGCAACCGCCTGGAATCTGTTTGGGGTGGGTTCCACTCCCCGGGCTGGCGGAAGCCTCGGCTGGCGAAACGTTTTCTTCGCCAGCACGAAACCATCCGAATCCTGCCCGGTTACGCGGTTCCCTTCCAGTGCTGATGTTTCCTGGTCCCCTCCCAGAGCGACGACAGGTGCTGTCGGGGGCGCAGGCTCCTCGGAGGGTGTGGGAGTGGTTAGGGTGGAGGTGGTGGAGTGCTTCTTCCCCTTGGAGTGCTTCTCCTTCCTGTCCTTCCTGTCACGCCGCTGCTTTGATGTGGTGGACTTGTGTGGGGGGGATTTAAGGTATTTGGAACGGGTGGAGGACTGAGACGAGGGGGTGGGTTTGGGGAGGATTTTGGTCGGCATGCGGGTCGTCTGCTTGCCATTTTTCATGGTTTCAAGGAATTCAGGTAGTGTGTTGGTGGCGTGGGCAAGCAGGAGCGGGGGTAGGACGAGGTTAGGAGGGGTGGGATTGCAAGTACTGACAATGTATGAGGATGTTGGTGTTCTGTGTAGGGTGGCATTTTTTGCTGTGTTATTTGCCACGTCCGGAACGGAGAGGGGGGGTGCTGCCAGGGGGGTGCCAGTTACAGCCATCGTTGACACCGTTAGGTGGCCCGGCTGCATTGCTGGCCCTATTCTCCTTGTGGACGCGGAGGTCTGATCGGCGGCGGCGGAAACCTTCTCTGCGGTTCCGCGGCCGGCTCCCAGGTCCTGGCCCACATTTTCCCTAACCTTGGGGGGGGGCAGAGACTGACTCTGCGGCAGCTGAGGTGCTCGAGTCGGCCGGCCGAGCGGCCCGCGGCAACAAGAAAGCGCGCCTCGTGTCGTCAGCGGAAAGAGACCGCCGCGACCCCAAGGCGCCACCCAAGCTCGGCATACCACAACGACGAGAAGACACGACAACTTTGCCAGGCGACGCCATGCAAATGTTTTTCTCAGTGCCGTCCGTGCTAAGACCTCAGATGATACTGAGCGCCAATCTGTGTTTTTACAAAAACTCAGTTGGTCGCTCCTGCGTCCTTGGTATGCGTAAGTTTCAAAGCTTTACGCACCCTCGAGACGTAACCCGCAAGCAGGTCCCTATGGCTCGGTGTAGTATCGTACGCGCTCCTGCAGCTCCGCACGCGATCAATGCACAGTACGACTGGCACCGAGCGACTGGCGGCGGGACTAGGGTGGGGGTCCCTTTATGGGCTCGGGTGCGGCGGCCGGTTGCGCGCGCGCCCCATTGGTCGGCGGCCGCAACAGGGCGAGCTGGTAAAGGTGGGGTGTTGCGGTAGCGGCGGGTGCCACTGTGTGGGGAGACGCTGACTAGAGCGGAGCGCTTGCTGCTTGCTGTTGTACGTTCGAGATGCCGCCCAAGACTAGCGGGAAGGCCGCCAAGAAGGCTGGCAAGGCGCAGAAGAACATTTCGAAGGGCGACAAGAAGAAGAAGCGCAAGAGGAAGGAGAGCTATGCCATCTACATCTACAAGGAGCTGAAGCAGGTGCACCCCGACACGGGCATCTCGTCGAAGGCGATGAGCATCATGAACAGCTTCGTGAACGACATTTTCGAGCGCATTGCGGCCGAGGCGTCTCGCCTGGCGCACTACAACAAGCGCTCGACCATCACGTCCCGCGAGATCCAGACGGCTGTGCGGCTCTTGCTGCCTGGCGAGCTGGCCAAGCACGCCGTGAGCGAGGGCACGAAGGCGGTGACCAAGTACACGAGCTCCAAGTGAGGGGGTTAAGGCTCTAGGGAGCTCCCCTCCGTTGCGAGAGCGGCAAAACGGCCCTTTTCAGGGCCACCAAATTGCCTTTGCGGGAAGAGCGGAATTGTTGTTTGTGTGAGGCGGCGCATAGCTACCCGGTTTGGTTGGTTGCGAAGCAGCTGGTGGTGGTGGTGGTGGTGGTTATGCGTGCTCGCGAGTCGTGGCGTGGTTGGTTGGTTGGTTGGTTGGTTGGTTGGTTGTTTGTCGACACACAGACAGGAGGTGTTGTCTGTGTCGCTGATTCCTTTCCTTTCTTTGTCTCTGTCTGCCCGGTTAGTCACGTGACTGCAATTGAAACCCCTCGCGATTGTTGGATGTCACCGTTAGGGCCGTCTGCGGGTTTGTTTGTTGTCACATCATACATACATGATGGCGAGGGTGAAATGTTGTGTTGCCGTCTACTATTCCCTTTGCTGTACGGCGTGGAGGTGTGTTGGTGACGTTTTAAAAAAAAAAAAAAAAAAAAAATGGACGTGTCTTTACTAGTCATTAAGAAGACGCAAGAATTGTACGGGCGGGTGGGGTAGGCGACACGCACGGTGGTGTACCCATTTATTTGGCCCTTGATTTTGATAGCCGTTTCTGCAGTTGATTTGAATGATTGATTGTTGTGCGCACGCACGCCGGTGTCGTCATTCAAGGTGCACGTGTGTTCGGTTCAGTGACGGTAGACGACGACGGCCGTTGTTTGTTGTTATGGGCGTACACGCGGTTGTCTGTGTCCCCCGGTGAAATGGCCGGTTTGTCGGTGATGTGATCCGATCCGGCGGCCCTGAGTAGCTGTCTATGGGCATCATGGCAACGTGTCGGTCTGAACACCCGTCTCACTGTGGCACCGTCGGCGCTGCGAACGGTGACGAAAGGCTGACTGTGATCGGTCGGATGTCATGTCTTGTCTGGGCAGAACGTGTGGAATGAGCAAAAAAAAAAAAAAACTGTGGGGACGGAAACAATGGTGGAGGAGGGGAACGAAAATAATAAAACGAAACGAAACGAAGAAAAAGAAGAAGGAGAAGCAATCACCGGAAAACGAGACAGGGGAAAAACGGAGAGGCGCTGTCTAGAGCAACGGAACGTTCCCGTGCATTGCAGCCGCACTGACATGCGTTTACGGCGCGGCTGCAAGTGTCGGCCGTGGTGACGGCTGAATTGCATTGCCTTCCCGGATGCAACGTTCGCCCGATATGGCTCGGAGGAAGAATCTATGAGAGAGTGCCTTGCCCTTGCCGTTTCGTGTGCGGTGTAGCGAATGATGTGTGTGTGTGTGTAGTGGGGAATGGATGGTCGATAGCTGCCGTCACGGTCGAGATAACGCAGTCAAAGGTGTCGCGAAAAAGTGTGTTAGCCGTGGTTGGTTTGTGTGTTTGTTTTGTTTTTAAAGAGAAGGGACGAGAGAAAGAAGGTAGGTGGAGAGTGCGTTGCGTGTTGCGAACTGCGTCCGTGAATACGGCAGTATTTGGTGGTGGGCGTGCCCTTGCAGGTGGCCCGGAAGGCGTGTTCGTTTCGCGGTAGTGTGGACGGGTGAGGGGCACGCGTAACGCTGCGCTGCTGGCATATTCGGGAGATGGGAGGGGGCGAAAGGAGAAAGGAGACGCGGAGGGCGCGTGTGGGTGGTTCGCGCTGCGCTCGGCGGTTGTGTTTGTTTGTGCAACAAATGTGTTGCCGGGAGGGGGACCGTTGTTGTGGTGGTTGCGGTTGTAGCCTCCGACGCGGCTGGCAGTGAACAACGTGAGACGACGGATGCGTGGCTGGGGCGGCGCATGTCGCCGGTGCCATGCCTTTAGAGCCGCGTGGTCGGGGTGTGCGCACCGCGTGTCGTGTTGCGAGACATCACATGTGCTGCTGCGCACCGGTGGCGTGGCGTGGCGTGGCGTGGGGGCGAGGAGAGCGAGCCGCGCCAGTACCGCGCGGTGTGCTTGTGCGCCGGAGAATGGCACACTGCGCCTGCCCGTTGAGGAGGCTGATGGCCGTGGTGTGGTGGAAATGGAGCGCGTCGGACGTGTACCAATGAGAAAGAGAAACAAAGCAAGCAAGAAAGCAACCACGAACGAAAGGTGGAGGGCGGCATTGTGTCACATGTGGCGGTGGGGAAAAACGAAAAAAAAAACAAAAAACAAAAAACAAAACAAACAACAAACAACAAACAAAGACGTTAAGAAAGAGGAGAAACAACAAAGACAATGAGTCGTGCGTTCGCGAGGGGGGTGGGTGTGCGTGCGTAACGCCGGTACGCGCAGTGCGGAGCCCAACGGCTGTGTCGTCGGCCGAATGGGTGCGGGAATAGAGGCCGCGTCGGCACGGAGAAGGAAGGACGCACGCGCGCTGCGGCGTTGGCGCGGTTTGCGGCTGGCGCCTTTGGTGGCAACGGCCAGGACAAGCAGCGGTGTATGGTGTTGTGCGGGGCGGACAGGGGCGGCGGTGGTGGACGGGGAGGAGGCGGTGGCGTGTGTGGTACGGCGAAAACGGGACGGACGGCCGGCGGATGTTGAGAGGCGCCGCCCGCGCACGCACGCAGACACACAGAAGGGAAGAGCGAGAAAGGAACAAATGGAGGGGGCGAATGTGGAGGTGCGGGGAGGGGGAGGCGGTGGTGTTTGTGGGCATGTGGTGGGAGAGAAGGGCGGGGGCGGAAGGACAGAGGCGCGAGGCGACAGCCTGTGCTTGTTGCTTGCTTTGCGTCTTTTTGTTTTTGTTTTTTTATTTTGTTTTTATCCTTTGGTCGCCTTGGAGCCTGTCGGTCCCGTCCGTGTGTGGCCACGCTGTGGGTGCGTGTATGTTTGTACGTTTCGTTTTTTGTCTTCTTCTGCAGCAGAGGCGGCCAGCAAATGCGTGCGGTTGGATGGATGGGCGGCCACGGCACGGCACGGCACGGCACCGCACCTGTGCCCAAGGAGGAGACGCTGGCGGCGGGCCACCCTCGGATGCGGCCGGCCGGGGCTGTGTGCGCCGCTGCAACAACAACGAGTAAACAAGACGAAGACGAAGCGGATGGCTGGTGAGTGCATTTCGGCGGTAGACAAGGCAGTGTGTGATGTGGCGTTGTGACGGGGGGGGGGGGGGGGTTTGCTCACGCGGCCTCGTTGTGTTGATGCGCAGGAAGACGAGATGCGGGCAGACGCGTACAGAGAGACGAGCCCGGTCTGCAGCAGGATGTGTGGCGCGCCGAGTGCAGAGCAGCGCGCGCCGGCTGGGCTGGGTTCGGCTGGGCCCGCCTGGCGGCGGGCCGCGCTGTTGTCGCGGACGTGAGCGCCCCCTGGCGGGTGGTCGGAGGCGGCGCGGTGGACGTGTGGCTGGTTGGCAGTGCACATTGCGAGTGGCTGGCTGGCTGGCTGGCTGGCTGGCGGGCGGTCGGCGGCGGCGGCGAGAAGAGAGAGGAGGTATGTGTTGCGGGCGCCTTTGCTGCGCTGCGTCGTTGCGTGCCTGGGCGTGCGCCTGTCGACTGTGTGTGACTGTGTTGGGCGTTGTGCCACGTACGTGTGCTCGGCCGAAGGCAGGCGTCGGAAAGAAGAGGGCGAAGGGCAGGAAAGTGGGTCGGTGTGCGTGCGTAGCCCGTGATGTGATGATGTCACGTCACGTCATGTGTTTGCGAAGCGGCTGCCGAGAGGTGTGTGGTAGCGAGCGGGAATGTGCGTTTGGTGGTTGCGGCGTGAGGTGAGGGTGGGAGAATATTGGGGCGGGCGGGCGGGCGGGCGGGCCGTTGTTGGTGGTTCCTCCTGTGGTTGTTTGTGCAGCTTTGATGGCAACGTGGAAGGACGCCGGTTTCGTGCCTTGCGTGTGGTTGTCGACGGTGACTGGTTGGGGTGTGCGCCGATGCACGTGCCATGTCGTTAGTATGTTTGGGTCGTGAGTGTTGTTTTTGGCTGTGTTGTTGTGTACGGGAAGGGGGGGGGAGAGGAGGAGGCGGGTGGATAGTGCGTGCAGTAGTGTCGTTGCGACGGGCGCGTCGGGTGGAGCTGTGCGTAGTGGCGGAAAGGTGTAGGTTGCGGGAAGGGAGCCCGTCGTGTGTCGTGTCGGTGTCGTTGACGGGGTCGCGTGCGTGCGTTGTGAAATCGAGTGTGGCGGGAAAGGAGCAGTGTGCCGCTGGCGTCGTGGCCGTTAGCAGAGGCTGTGCTTGTCCGTTTGTTACCTGTTGGACGCTTGGTGCGAGTTGTTTGCTGCTGTTGTTGTTGTTATCGTTGTCGTTTGTCGCCCCCGTCTCGCGGGTTGTTTTTGTTTTGTCGGCTGTGCTGTGTCGGCGAGCTGTTTTGCGGTGCGTGAATGTGTTGGTGCAAAAGTGGCGGCGTTATGGCTGCGCCCGCGACGAGCCGCGGGCGCGCCATTGATGATGTTCAAACACAGAGCGGCTGTGTGCAATGGGAGGCCTGCGTACGGGTAGCGGTGTTGTCGTACGTGCATCCGGCCCGGTGCGGAAAGCGCCGTTGCCGTTTGCCCCTTAGTTGCCAGCCATGTCGCGTGAGCGGCGGGTTGCCTCTGGTCGACGTGGTGCTCGGGTTTGTGGTTTTTGGTGCCCTTTGGCCGGTGGGTGGTGTTTAAATTTTGTTTTTGTGTGTGTGTGTGTGTGTGTGTGTGTGTGTGTGTGTGTGTGTGTTTTATATCTGCCTCCTGCTCGGTCTTGCGGCGGTTTGGTCGACGTCGTCTGTAGTTTTTGCGGCTTGCCGACGACCGACCGACACACCTTTGAAACCTACGTGTGGCGCCCGAAGGTGAACGTAACCTGACCGCGGACCTCTCGGCGCCTTAACCTAACCTAACCTCTAACCTAAGATGTCCGGCCGTAAAGGTAGGTGCGGCCACCTGACGCCTCACGTCCGAACGCTTAACCTAACTTTGACGCTTAACCTAACTGTAACCCTTAACCTAACCCACGTCCACCTAACCTAACCTCACCTTAGGGTGGTGTACACCGCGAATGCCTTAGGGCATGTTATGTTATATAGTCTTAGGTGGAGTCCACTATACGCAACAAGCGGCTACACGGGTAGCAGGGGTTGTGTGGCGTGGGCTGGGCGGTTCTGTTTAGGTTGGATGGCCCTTGGGCAAGTACGGAAAGGGCAACGGGCGCGGGGCAAGGTCAGGACATGCGGGGACCAAGCGGCAATCGGTATTGTAATTGTCAACTGTCGAAGCTCTGCGTTGGTAAAGTACCGGAACGTCAAGCGCTGATAGAAAGCGCCGAAGCTGCAATCGTTATAGGTACAGACGGTGCTTTAGAAAGGATAGCGTGCATGCAACCGGTGGTGGAGTGGTTCGTCGCTGTTAGTAGTAGTTTATCCTGTGTAGTGAAGTAGAAGTGGTGGACGGTTCCTGTGAACTATTGTGGGTGGAGGGTACACTCAACAGCCGAGCTAGGTTGATAATTGGCTCCTTTTACCGACCTCGCGACTCAGCAGCATTAGTGGCCGAACAAGTGAGAGAAAATGTGGACATACATTTTCCTTTCCGCAGCGTGTTACAGTCTTAGGTGGAGATTTCAATGTGCCAGATGTTCAGGACGGGTGGTAGGGACAGAGCATCGAGTGACAGTATACTGAGTGCACCATCCGAACGAAAAATGCCGCGAGCAATTAAACAGAGAGAGAACCGACTCGTGGAGATAACATCGTGGACCTACCGATGACAAACAGACCCCGAACTTGTCGACTCTGTATGTGCAGAACAGGGACCCAGTGAACAAGAGGCCGTTGCAGCATCGCTGAATATGGACGTTAGTAGGAATATACAAACAAAAAAACAAAAAAAAAACAAAAAAAAAAAAAAAAAGGGAGGAAGGTTTATCTGTTTAGCAAGAGTAATAGAAGGCAGATTTGAGACTACCAGGCAGATGCAAACGCAAATGTCTGCTCCGACACTGACAATGTTGAGTGTTTATGGAGAAAGTGCAAGGCAATCGTAAAATGCGTCTTAGACAGGTACGTGCCGAGTAAAACTGCGAGGGATGGGAAAAACCCACCGCGGTACAACAACCAAAGTTTAGGAAACTATAGCGAAAGCAAAGAGAGCTTCACTCAAAGTTGAAACGCAGCCAAAACCTCTCAGACAAACAGACGCTAAACGATGTCCAAAGTTAGCGTAAGGAGGGCTATGCGTGAAGCGTCCGGTGAATGCGAAAGTACAATTCCATGTACCGACGTGACAGGAAATCAAATCAAATCCTAGGACGTTGTGGTCGTACGTTGAATCAGTAGTAAGCGGCTCGAAACAGAGGATGACACGCGTAAAGCTGTGAAATACTAAACACCTGTTTCCAAAAGCTGTGTCACGGAGGACGACCGCACTGCAGTTCCTTCTCACACAAACGAAAAAATGGCTGACATCGAAATAAGTGTCCAAGGAGGAATAGAAAAGCAACTGGAATCACTCAACAGAGGAACGTCCACTGGACCCGACGGGATACCAATTCGATTCTACACAGAGTACGCGACAGAACCTCCTAACAGCCGTGTACCGCAAGTCTCTAGAGGAACGGAGGGTTCCAAATGATTGGAAAAGAGCACAGGTAGTCCCGGGCTTGAAGAAGGGTCGTCGAGCAGATGCGCAAAACTATAGGCCCTATATCTGTGACGTCGATCGGTTGTAGAATTTGAGAACATGTTTTATGCTCGAGTAGTAGCATGTCGTTTTTTGGAAACCCAGTGTCTACTATGTAGGAATCAACATGGATTCCGGAAACAGCGATCGTGTGAGACCCAACGCGCTTTATTTGTTCATGGGACCCAGAAAATATTAGATACAGGCTCCCAGGTAGATGCCATTTTGGTTGACATCCGGAAGGAGGGCGTTCGATACAGTTCCGCACTGTCGCCTGATAAACAAAGTAAGTGTCTGCAGAATGTCGGACCAAGTGTGTGGCTGGACTGAAGAGATTGTAGCAAACAGAACACAGCATGTTGTGTTATCAATGGAGAGACGTCTACAGACGTTAAAGTAACCTCTGGCGTGCCACAGGGGAGTGTTATGGGACCCATTGCTCTTCACACACAATGTATATAAATGACCTAGTAGATAGTGTCGGACGTTGCATGCGTCTTTTCGCGGATGATGCTGTAGTATACAGAGAAGTTGCAGCGAAAAATGCAGGACGATCTGCAGCGGATAGGCACGTGGTGCAGGGAGTGGCAACTGTCCCTTAACATGTATTGCGAATAATATAGAAAGAAGGACCCTTTATTGTATGATTGAGTATATGATAGCGGGACAAACACTGGTAGCAGTTACGTCTGTAAAATATCTGGGAGTATGCGTGCGGAGTGATTGGGAGTGGGATGATCATCATATTAAAAAAAAAAACAAAAAAAAAAACAAACAAAAGTAATTGTTGGTAAGGCGGGTACCAGGTTGCGATTTATTGGGAGAATGCGTAGCAAATGTCGTCCATCAACAAAGGAGGAGGTGGCTTACAAAACACCCGTTCGTTCGACCTATACGTGCGTGTTGCCCATCAGTGTGGGATCCGTACCAGGTCGCGTTGACGGAGGCGACGGAGACGATCCAACGTTTCGTCGCAGGGTCATTTGGTAACCGTGATAGCGTTACGGAGATGTTTAACAAACCCACGCGGCAGACTCTGCAATAGAGGCGCTCTGCATCGCGGTGTAGCTTGCTCGCCAGGTTTCGAGATATTGCGTTTCTGGATGGGGTATCGAATATATTGCGTATACCTCCCGAGGAGATCACGAATGGATGTGGTTAGAGAGATTCGAGCGCGCACGGAGGCGTTTTTTTTTTGCAGACTGTCGGTTCGTCCCGCGAACCATACGCGACTGGAACAGCAAAGGGAGGTAAATGACATTGGCACGTGAAGTGCCCTCCGCCACACACCGTTGGGTGGCTTGCGGAGTCTAAATGTTAGAGGTCGACTGTCGGTGTGTGCTTTTGATGAAGGCAGATTCGGTGCGTCTGTAGTTGCGGATGGCGGTTAGCCACCCTCGCTGAAAGCGGCGAGGGGCGGCGGCGCCTCGGTTGGCCGGTGCCCATGTTGCGCAGGCGGCGCTCGTTTTTGTTTTGCGGCGGGCAATGTTGTGAGAAACGGGCGCGAATGTTGGCGGGCGAGGTGGCCCGACGGCCGCGGGCCGATCGGGAAACGGTGGGAGGGCGATGGGGCGGCGGAGGTGCGTTTGCACGGCCGTCATCGCCGCACGCCTCCGCTTGTGTGGCTGTGGCGGCGGCCGCGCTGGCCGGGCTGGCGCGGCGACGGTGCGCCAGTTTTGCCGAAGGTTTGGCCATTGTGGCGGGTCGTCGGCTGGGGCTGTGGGGGCGGCATTTGGGCGGGGGCGGCGATTCTCGGCGGGCCGAGCCAGGCTGTGGCGCGCGGTAGCTGCAGTTTGGCCGTGGTTTGCGGCGCTGCCGTGGCGACTGGTTGGCGACTGTGGTGTGGCCGTGTGTAGCCCCATCCTCGGTGGTTTGAATGGCGCGGGTGGTTGCGGCGCAGGTTTGGGGCTGGTCCGCACAGGCTGTCGGACGTTGGGCGGTAGCAAGCGCGGGAGGCGCGGCGCGGCGGCGCGCAGAGTGGCGGCCGCTCTCTCGGCCGTCCGCGCCCGCCCGCGACACTGGCTGGGCCTGGCGGCGCGGCGGCTATTCTCTGCCGTGCTCGCCGCTCTCTCGCTGTTCTGTTGTTGTGTGTACGCGCGTCGTCCGTCGAAATAATGGCAGATCAGGCGGCTACGAACGAGACTGCTGCGGCACCCGCCGCCACCGGCACGACGAAGAAGGCCAAGTCTGCGGCGTCTGCGAAGAAGCCGCGCGCCAAGCCTGCGCACCCGCGCACCTCTGAGATGGTGACGGCCGCCATCAAGAGTCTGAAGGAGCGCGGCGGCTCGTCGCTGCAGGCGATCAAGAAGTACATTGCCGCGCACTACAAGCTGGACGCGGAGAAGCTGGCGCCCTTTATCAAGAAGTACCTCAAGTCGGCCGTCGTGGCTGGCGAGCTGGTGCAGACGAAGGGGAAGGGCGCGTCCGGCTCTTTCAAGCTTGCCGGCGCCGGCGGCGGGGCGGCCGAGGGCGGCAAGGCCCGTGCCGGCGGTGCGAAGAAGAAGCGCGCCGCTCCGGCCAGCAAGGAGAAGAAGGGCGGCCGCGCGGCCGGCGCAAAGAAGGCTGGTGGCGTGAAGGCGGCGACCGGTCGGAAGGCGGGCGCCGCCAAGAAGGCGTCTGCGGCGTCGGCGGCTCCCGCGGGTGCGAAGAAGGCGGCTGCGGCCAAGCCGGCCAAGGCCAAGTCGCCGTCGAAGGCGAAGAAGGCCGCCAAGGTTCCGACGAAGAAGCCGAAGGCGCCGCGCCCGAAGAAGGCGACGACGCCGTCTAAGGCGAAGGCGTCGCCCAAGAAGAAGAAGTAAAGTAGTAACGTTAAAGAAAGGCAAGGGAGAGGGGTTGGCGCTTGACGCCGTCGTCCCCCACCGCCCTCCCCCGCGTCGTCTTAGTGGCGCGCGATGGCACGGCTGCGGCTGTCGCGCGGCCCAAAACGGCCCTTCTCAGGGCCATCAAAGGACGTCGGGAAGGCGTTGATTGTCGTGCATGCGCCGGTGTGGTTGGTTGGTTGGTTGTGTGTGTGTGTGTGTGACCCTTGTGGGTACTGTTTGCGTGCCGTGGTGGTTGGATTGTGGTGCCGGTGGCGGTAGGCGGCGGCGCGCGGTAGCGGAGCGGTTGTGGCCGTTTGTTGGTCTTTTTATTTTATTTTATTTGTTTTTGTTGTTGTTGTAGTTGTTTTTTTTTTTTTTTGCGGCGGCCGACGTTTGGTTGCTCATGTATGTTTCTGGAGACTCTTGTTTGTTTGTGTGTTTGCTTGCTTTGCGGATGTCGTGTCTTTTGTGTGTGTGTTGTGTCTCTCTCTGTCTCAAAGCGGCGGGGGGACGTGAGACGTGGAAGTGGCCGGCGGGAATTGGGAAGGCGCGGTGGCGTTGACGTTGTAGTGTAGCGTAGCGTGCGCGCGCCTCGGAGACGGCGGCGGCCAGCCACCCGTGGTGTGTGGTGACGTCGTCCGGCTGTTGTGTGTGTGTGTATTGTGAGGGATGGGAGTGACGTCGATTGTTGGCGAGAGCGGCTGTGGACGGGAGGGGAATTGGTTGTTGTTGTTTTGCGGGGCGGCAAGACCGACAAAAGTTTTGCTCGCGACGGAGAGATGTTAGTGGCCCTGAAAAGGGCCGTTTTTGTTGGGCGGGCGCGCGTGCGCGTGCGCGGCGCGGTTTCTAGGCGCGCTCGCCGCGGATGCGGCGCGCGAGCTGGATGTCCTTGGGCATGATGGTGACGCGCTTGGCGTGGATTGCGCACAGGTTGGTGTCTTCGAAGAGGCCGACGAGGTAGGCCTCGCTGGCCTCCTGCAGGGCCATGACTGCGGAGCTCTGGAAGCGCAGGTCGGTCTTGAAGTCCTGGGCGATCTCGCGCACTAGGCGCTGGAACGGCAGCTTGCGGATGAGCAGCTCTGTGCTCTTCTGGTAGCGCCTGATTTCCCGCAGGGCGACGGTGCCCGGCCTGTAGCGGTGGGGCTTCTTGACGCCGCCGGTGGCGGGCGCGCTCTTCCTCGCCGCCTTGGTGGCGAGCTGTTTGCGCGGCGCCTTTCCGCCGGTGGACTTGCGGGCCGTTTGCTTTGTGCGGGCCATAGCGGTTAGCGGCGTGGAGGTGCGTGCGGTACACGAAGCGTCCGGTGCTGCCTTGACAACGGGCCCGCGCGGCACCGGCACAATATAAGGAGGAAGATATCCTCGACTGGGAACGAAGTACTAGCGCACGAGGCGCTTCACCTTCTGGCATGACGGGTTGGCGAAAAAGTTCTTGGCGTTGTAGTGCTGCATGGCTTGTTGTGCATTATGATTTTTTTTTTTTTTTTTTTTTTTTTAAAGATGAAAGAATAGTCAGAGCGATAGTGAGAGAGGTGGGAAAACGAAAGGCCCAATTGACTGGCCATTTTTTTTTTTTTTTTTTTTTTTTTTTTTTTTTTTTAATAAAAGAAAGATTATAGGATAGGAAGAGGGACAGTGAGAGAAACGGAAAACGAACGGCCCAATTGACTGGCCGAGAATTGCAATTAGTGACAGAATAAAGGATAGGAGAAGGAAGAGTGAGAGTTAGTGAAAGTTCTTCTTCTGCATAGCGGCTCCTTGGTGGTGGCGGCAGTCAGTCAGCAAATGGCGCAGTGGTTGGGGGGGGGGGAAGAGAAAGAAGTAAGAGGGTGACAGATGAAGTGGAAAAAGGGGGGGAGGGCCTACCATGATTAGGCCAACAGTGGGGGTAGTGTGGGAGGAAGGGGGGGGCGTGGTGGTGGAGCAAATGACATGACATGTTGGGGGAATAATCTATGGTGTGAGATAGGTAATCGGCATGAGTTGGGTTGGCTGGTGCATGCGAGTTCATGGGGGGCGAAATAAAAGGTCGGGCCAGCGAGTGGTGGCTAGTCGGTGAACACGGGTGCCCAGGGAAAGGATTAAGGGATTAGGAGAGTGACGGGTTTGGTGGTAAAAGGAGTTGGCGGCGGAGAGGATGCGGGTACGAAGGAGCGGCACTTCAGCCAGGAGGTGGAGCTCGTGGGTCGGGAAGTCGAAGGGGAGGCGGAGGGCACGCCGGAGAGCCCGGTTCTGGACGGTTTGGAGGCGGCGGAGGTGGGTGGGGGCAGCATTGCCCCAAACCACCACCGCGTATTCAAGGATGGGGCGAACAAGGGAGGTGTACAGTCTAACAGCAAGGTGCGTGGGGAGGGAAGAGGTGGGATTGATGAGAGGGTAGAGCAGGCATAGCCGGCCCATTGCCTTACGACGCACGTCATCGATGTGGGGGCGCCAGGTGAGGCGCTGGTCCAGGGTAACACCCAAGTACTTCGCAGTACGAGTCCAGGGGACTGGGGTACCAAGGACCAACACCTGAGGGAGTCGAATGGGAATATGGCGTCGGCAGACGATAAGGGCTTGGGTTTTGGAGGGATTAAATGCCAGACGCCAGGTCCGAGCCCAATCGAGTAGGGAATCTGTAGCCCCCTGGAGCCGCTGTTGAAGACCTGCCGCACTCCGAGAACGAGAGAAGAGTGCAGTGTCATCTGCGTAGAGAGCTAAATGTACCCTCGGCGCAGAGGGCAGATCGGCTGTGAAGAGGGAGTAGAGTAGCGGTCCTAGTACGCTGCCTTGTGGTACTCCTGCCCTGATGCGTCGTCGTGTGGATTTCCCGTCAGGGATCCGAACATGGAAGGTGCGTCCTTCCAGATATGTGGCTATGAGCCGTACATGGGACACTGGGAAGCCAAGGGAAAATAATTTGTAGAGCAGCCCTTCGTGCCAGACCGAGTCAAACGCCCTGGACACGTCGAGGAATATGGCCCCGAAGTACTCCCTACGTTCTATGGCGTCCAGTGCCTCTTCTACAAGGCGCAGGAGTTGGTGAGTGGTGGCGTGTCCCTGCCTGAAGCCGAACTGCTCATCAGGGAGGACTCGTTCTCGGGCAATGTGGATGAGCAGACGTTTAAGGTACAGCCTCTCGAACACCTTGGAGATGGCGGGCAAGAGGCTGATGGGGCGGTAGCTGGCAGGGGAACGAAGATCCTTCCCAGCCTTGGGTATGGCGACCACTTCAGCGTGTTTCCAGGCAGTGGGATATTGCCTGGTTGTGAGGATGTTGTTGAATGTGGCCGTCAGGATGGGAATAGAAGCTGGGGGTAGTTGCTTGAGGAGGGCATTCGTCAGCTTATCGGGGCCACCAGCTTTCTTGGATTTGAGGTACCGCAATTGCAGTGCAACCTCTTCTTCGTTGATAGGGGTGATGTCATCCTCAGGGTCCTGGACGGCAAGGAATTGAGGGAGGCGTGCCGTTACCAGGCGAATATGGTCGGGGTCAATGGGGTCATTGACCGGGGTGAAGTTGTGCGCGAAGACATCAGCCAAGGCGTTAGCTTTGGCGTCTGGTTCGGACACAAAGTCATTGCCGACCTGGAGTGGGGGGATCCGTTGCCCTCGTCGCAGAAGGCTTTTCGTGAGCCGCCAAGCAGACGGGTCACGCAGGTCAATGGCAGAGATCTTGGTCTCCCATGCCTGATTGCGGTGGTCTTGCACCGCAGCCTTGATTTGGCGCTGTAATCTATTGATGAGGCGCTTGGTTGCCGGATGCCGAGTGAGCTGCCATTCACGGGTGGTCCGGTTTTTCTCTGTGATGAGAGCAAGGATGTGGGGAGGGAGCGGACGCAGATGGTCTGGGGGCCGGGGCGGTCGGTGAGGGGTCGCTGCAGTTGCAGCATCGAGGACAATGGTGGTGAGGTGTATGAGGGTACGATCTGCGTCCGTTTGATCGGCAGCAGGGATTGTGGGTAGGGCTGCTTCGACCCGTCTCTGGTAGGACTGCCAGTCAATACCGCGAATGTCCAGGCCTTCTCTCGGCACGGTCGGGGTTCCAGCGAGATCGATGGAACAGATGACCGGCCGGTGATCGGAGGCTAGAGCGACGCGGGGGGCCCGCGCGGCCCCGCGCCGCGCTTATATGCCCTCGGTGCGCGTGGTGGGGGGAGGGCGGGCCAGAGTCTATATAGGGGGGCGGCGGCAGAGAGCTCGCACCGTAGCCGACTCGCTAGCGCCGGGTGAGGAGCTGGCGCTTGTGTTTTTTCGCTTGCTTGCTTTGAGGAGGAGGAAGGAAGAAGAATGACAGGCCGCGGCAAGGGAGGAAAGGGGCTGGGCAAGGGTGGCGCCAAGCGGCACCGCAAGGTGTTGCGCGACAACATCCAGGGCATCACGAAGCCCGCCATCCGCCGCCTGGCTCGCAGGGGCGGCGTGAAGCGCATCTCTGGTCTGATCTACGAGGAGACCCGCGGAGTGCTGAAGGTGTTCCTGGAGAACGTGATCCGCGACGCGGTGACGTACACTGAGCACGCCAAGCGCAAGACTGTGACGGCCATGGACGTGGTGTACGCCCTGAAGAGGCAGGGGCGCACCCTGTACGGTTTCGGCGGTTAGGCAGGCAGGCAGCCAGCCAGCCGGTGTGCTGTGCTGCGTTGTGGCCTTCCCGCGGCCGTGCCGTGCCCGTGCTTGGTGGGAGAGACGAAAACGGCCCTTTTCAGGGCCACCACACTGTTCGGAGATTGAAAAGTGCGAAAGAGTCTGTGTTGCCTGTGCGTGTTGTTGTTGTTGTTGCTGCTGCGCGTGCGTTAGTTTTTGAGTTTGACGCGATGGGCGCGGCTGAGTCCAGTGTGTGCGTGGTTTGTTGTTTGTTTGTGGCGTGGGCATAGGCGGGCGGGCCGGATCGATCGATCGATCGATCGGATCAGCTGTTTGGTTTTTTTTGTCTGTGCCACGCGCGCCCCTTTAATTGAAACATTATAATGCTAACAATGATCATCACATTATCGGTGTATTGATGTCGTTGTCGTTTGGAACGCGACTCTGTGCGTGCGCGGAGGGGTGCAGAAACAAAAAAGACAAAAAGAGAGAAACGACAAAATGTGTGCGCGTTCGGCCACACGGGCTGTGGACAAGATGGCGGACGTGCGCCGGCGCTGGCTGTGCAATGTATGTATGTGGACGTGTTGTGTAAAGTGCGGCGAGCACGGACGACGGAAACTTTGCTTTGGACGTAGGTTTGTGTGGTGGCCCTGAAAAGGGCCGATTGTTGTGAGCCGAGCCGGCAAGGCAAAGGCAGGCGCGTTTGCGTGCAGGGAGCACGCAAGCGCAGCGCCGCGCTCTCTGTTTAGGCCTTCTTCTCGGTCTTCTTTGGCAGCAGGACGGCCTGGATGTTGGGCAGGACACCACCCTGTGCGATGGTGACGCCCGACAAGAGCTTGTTGAGCTCCTCGTCGTTGCGGATGGCGAGCTGCAGGTGGCGCGGGATGATGCGCGTCTTCTTGTTGTCGCGGGCCGCGTTTCCGGCCAGCTCGAGCACCTCAGCCGCGAGGTACTCCATGACGGCGGCGAGGTAGACGGGCGCCCCGGCGCCGACGCGCTCGGCGTAGTTTCCCTTGCGCAGGAGGCGGTGGATTCTGCCGACCGGGAACTGGAGCCCAGCCCTGCTTGAGCGGGACTTTGACTTGCCCTTGACTTTGCCTCCCTTTCCGCGTCCGGACATGGCGTTTGGCTAGTTGAAACACGTAACGTAACGGTGCGAGCCGCAGCGAGTCGAGCAGCGGAGTGCGTGGCGGCGGGACTAGGGTGGGGGTCCCTTTATGGGCTCGGGTGCGGCGGCCGGTTGCGCGCGCGCCCCATTGGTCGGCGGCCGCAACAGGGCGAGCTGGTAAAGGTGGGGTGTTGCGGTAGCGGCGGGTGCCACTGTGTGGGGAGACGCTGACTAGAGCGGAGCGCTTGCTGCTTGCTGTTGTACGTTCGAGATGCCGCCCAAGACTAGCGGGAAGGCCGCCAAGAAGGCTGGCAAGGCGCAGAAGAACATTTCGAAGGGCGACAAGAAGAAGAAGCGCAAGAGGAAGGAGAGCTATGCCATCTACATCTACAAGGTGCTGAAGCAGGTGCACCCCGACACGGGCATCTCGTCGAAGGCGATGAGCATCATGAACAGCTTCGTGAACGACATTTTCGAGCGCATTGCGGCCGAGGCGTCTCGCCTGGCGCACTACAACAAGCGCTCGACCATCACGTCCCGCGAGATCCAGACGGCTGTGCGGCTCTTGCTGCCTGGCGAGCTGGCCAAGCACGCCGTGAGCGAGGGCACGAAGGCGGTGACCAAGTACACGAGCTCCAAGTGAGGGGGTTAAGGCTCTAGGGAGCTCCCCTCCGTTGCGAGAGCGGCAAAACGGCCCTTTTCAGGGCCACCAAATTGCCTTTGCGGGAAGAGCGGAATTGTTGTTTGTGTGAGGCGGCGCATAGCTACCCGGTTTGGTTGGTTGCGAAGCAGCTGGTGGTGGTGGTGGTGGTGGTTATGCGTGCTCGCGAGTCGTGGCGTGGTTGGTTGGTTGGTTGGTTGGTTGGTTGGTTGTTTGTCGACACACAGACAGGAGGTGTTGTCTGTGTCGCTGATTCCTTTCCTTTCTTTGTCTCTGTCTGCCCGGTTAGTCACGTGACTGCAATTGAAACCCCTCGCGATTGTTGGATGTCACCGTTAGGGCCGTCTGCGGGTTTGTTTGTTGTCACATCATACATACATGATGGCGAGGGTGAAATGTTGTGTTGCCGTCTACTATTCCCTTTGCTGTACGGCGTGGAGGTGTGTTGGTGACGTTTTAAAAAAAAAAAAAAAAAAAAAAATGGACGTGTCTTTACTAGTCATTAAGAAGACGCAAGAATTGTACGGGCGGGTGGGGTAGGCGACACGCACGGTGGTGTACCCATTTATTTGGCCCTTGATTTTGATAGCCGTTTCTGCAGTTGATTTGAATGATTGATTGTTGTGCGCACGCACGCCGGTGTCGTCATTCAAGGTGCACGTGTGTTCGGTTCAGTGACGGTAGACGACGACGGCCGTTGTTTGTTGTTATGGGCGTACACGCGGTTGTCTGTGTCCCCCGGTGAAATGGCCGGTTTGTCGGTGATGTGATCCGATCCGGCGGCCCTGAGTAGCTGTCTATGGGCATCATGGCAACGTGTCGGTCTGAACACCCGTCTCACTGTGGCACCGTCGGCGCTGCGAACGGTGACGAAAGGCTGACTGTGATCGGTCGGATGTCATGTCTTGTCTGGGCAGAACGTGTGGAATGAGCAAAAAAAAAAAAAAACTGTGGGGACGGAAACAATGGTGGAGGAGGGGAACGAAAATAATAAAACGAAACGAAACGAAGAAAAAGAAGAAGGAGAAGCAATCACCGGAAAACGAGACAGGGGAAAAACGGAGAGGCGCTGTCTAGAGCAACGGAACGTTCCCGTGCATTGCAGCCGCACTGACATGCGTTTACGGCGCGGCTGCAAGTGTCGGCCGTGGTGACGGCTGAATTGCATTGCCTTCCCGGATGCAACGTTCGCCCGATATGGCTCGGAGGAAGAATCTATGAGAGAGTGCCTTGCCCTTGCCGTTTCGTGTGCGGTGTAGCGAATGATGTGTGTGTGTGTGTAGTGGGGAATGGATGGTCGATAGCTGCCGTCACGGTCGAGATAACGCAGTCAAAGGTGTCGCGAAAAAGTGTGTTAGCCGTGGTTGGTTTGTGTGTTTGTTTTGTTTTTAAAGAGAAGGGACGAGAGAAAGAAGGTAGGTGGAGAGTGCGTTGCGTGTTGCGAACTGCGTCCGTGAATACGGCAGTATTTGGTGGTGGGCGTGCCCTTGCAGGTGGCCCGGAAGGCGTGTTCGTTTCGCGGTAGTGTGGACGGGTGAGGGGCACGCGTAACGCTGCGCTGCTGGCATATTCGGGAGATGGGAGGGGGCGAAAGGAGAAAGGAGACGCGGAGGGCGCGTGTGGGTGGTTCGCGCTGCGCTCGGCGGTTGTGTTTGTTTGTGCAACAAATGTGTTGCCGGGAGGGGGACCGTTGTTGTGGTGGTTGCGGTTGTAGCCTCCGACGCGGCTGGCAGTGAACAACGTGAGACGACGGATGCGTGGCTGGGGCGGCGCATGTCGCCGGTGCCATGCCTTTAGAGCCGCGTGGTCGGGGTGTGCGCACCGCGTGTCGTGTTGCGAGACATCACATGTGCTGCTGCGCACCGGTGGCGTGGCGTGGCGTGGCGTGGGGGCGAGGAGAGCGAGCCGCGCCAGTACCGCGCGGTGTGCTTGTGCGCCGGAGAATGGCACACTGCGCCTGCCCGTTGAGGAGGCTGATGGCCGTGGTGTGGTGGAAATGGAGCGCGTCGGACGTGTACCAATGAGAAAGAGAAACAAAGCAAGCAAGCAAGCAACCACGAACGAAAGGTGGAGGGCGGCATTGTGTCACATGTGGCGGTGGGGAAAAACGAAAAAAAAAAACAAAAAACAAAAAACAAAACAAACAACAAACAACAAACAAAGACGTTAAGAAAGAGGAGAAACAACAAAGACAATGAGTCGTGCGTTCGCGAGGGGGGTGGGTGTGCGTGCGTAACGCCGGTACGCGCAGTGCGGAGCCCAACGGCTGTGTCGTCGGCCGAATGGGTGCGGGAATAGAGGCCGCGTCGGCACGGAGAAGGAAGGACGCACGCGCGCTGCGGCGTTGGCGCGGTTTGCGGCTGGCGCCTTTGGTGGCAACGGCCAGGACAAGCAGCGGTGTATGGTGTTGTGCGGGGCGGACAGGGGCGGCGGTGGTGGACGGGGAGGAGGCGGTGGCGTGTGTGGTACGGCGAAAACGGGACGGACGGCCGGCGGATGTTGAGAGGCGCCGCCCGCGCACGCACGCAGACACACAGAAGGGAAGAGCGAGAAAGGAACAAATGGAGGGGGCGAATGTGGAGGTGCGGGGAGGGGGAGGCGGTGGTGTTTGTGGGCATGTGGTGGGAGAGAAGGGCGGGGGCGGAAGGACAGAGGCGCGAGGCGACAGCCTGTGCTTGTTGCTTGCTTTGCGTCTTTTTGTTTTTGTTTTTTTATTTTGTTTTTATCCTTTGGTCGCCTTGGAGCCTGTCGGTCCCGTCCGTGTGTGGCCACGCTGTGGGTGCGTGTATGTTTGTACGTTTCGTTTTTTGTCTTCTTCTGCAGCAGAGGCGGCCAGCAAATGCGTGCGGTTGGATGGATGGGCGGCCACGGCACGGCACGGCACGGCACCGCACCTGTGCCCAAGGAGGAGACGCTGGCGGCGGGCCACCCTCGGATGCGGCCGGCCGGGGCTGTGTGCGCCGCTGCAACAACAACGAGTAAACAAGACGAAGACGAAGCGGATGGCTGGTGAGTGCATTTCGGCGGTAGACAAGGCAGTGTGTGATGTGGCGTTGTGACGGGGGGGGGGGGGGGTGTTTGCTCACGCGGCCTCGTTGTGTTGATGCGCAGGAAGACGAGATGCGGGCAGACGCGTACAGAGAGACGAGCCCGGTCTGCAGCAGGATGTGTGGCGCGCCGAGTGCAGAGCAGCGCGCGCCGGCTGGGCTGGGTTCGGCTGGGCCCGCCCGGCGGCGGGCCGCGCTGTTGTCGCGGACGTGAGCGCCCCCTGGCGGGTGGTCGGAGGCGGCGCGGTGGACGTGTGGCTGGTTGGCAGTGCACATTGCGAGTGGCTGGCTGGCTGGCTGGCTGGCTGGCGGGCGGTCGGCGGCGGCGGCGAGAAGAGAGAGGAGGTATGTGTTGCGGGCGCCTTTGCTGCGCTGCGTCGTTGCGTGCCTGGGCGTGCGCCTGTCGACTGTGTGTGACTGTGTTGGGCGTTGTGCCACGTACGTGTGCTCGGCCGAAGGCAGGCGTCGGAAAGAAGAGGGCGAAGGGCAGGAAAGTGGGTCGGTGTGCGTGCGTAGCCCGTGATGTGATGATGTCACGTCACGTCATGTGTTTGCGAAGCGGCTGCCGAGAGGTGTGTGGTAGCGAGCGGGAATGTGCGTTTGGTGGTTGCGGCGTGAGGTGAGGGTGGGAGAATATTGGGGCGGGCGGGCGGGCGGGCGGGCCGTTGTTGGTGGTTCCTCCTGTGGTTGTTTGTGCAGCTTTGATGGCAACGTGGAAGGACGCCGGTTTCGTGCCTTGCGTGTGGTTGTCGACGGTGACTGGTTGGGGTGTGCGCCGATGCACGTGCCATGTCGTTAGTATGTTTGGGTCGTGAGTGTTGTTTTTGGCTGTGTTGTTGTGTACGGGAAGGGGGGGGGGGAGAGGAGGAGGCGGGTGGATAGTGCGTGCAGTAGTGTCGTTGCGACGGGCGCGTCGGGTGGAGCTGTGCGTAGTGGCGGAAAGGTGTAGGTTGCGGGAAGGGAGCCCGTCGTGTGTCGTGTCGGTGTCGTTGACGGGGTCGCGTGCGTGCGTTGTGAAATCGAGTGTGGCGGGAAAGGAGCAGTGTGCCGCTGGCGTCGTGGCCGTTAGCAGAGGCTGTGCTTGTCCGTTTGTTACCTGTTGGACGCTTGGTGCGAGTTGTTTGCTGCTGTTGTTGTTGTTATCGTTGTCGTTTGTCGCCCCCGTCTCGCGGGTTGTTTTTGTTTTGTCGGCTGTGCTGTGTCGGCGAGCTGTTTTGCGGTGCGTGAATGTGTTGGTGCAAAAGTGGCGGCGTTATGGCTGCGCCCGCGACGAGCCGCGGGCGCGCCATTGATGATGTTCAAACACAGAGCGGCTGTGTGCAATGGGAGGCCTGCGTACGGGTAGCGGTGTTGTCGTACGTGCATCCGGCCCGGTGCGGAAAGCGCCGTTGCCGTTTGCCCCTTAGTTGCCAGCCATGTCGCGTGAGCGGCGGGTTGCCTCTGGTCGACGTGGTGCTCGGGTTTGTGGTTTTTGGTGCCCTTTGGCCGGTGGGTGGTGTTTAAATTTTGTTTTGTGTGTGTGTGTGTGTGTGTGTGTGTGTGTGTGTGTGTGTGTGTGTTTTATATCTGCCTCCTGCTCGGTCTTGCGGCGGTTTGGTCGACGTCGTCTGTAGTTTTTGCGGCTTGCCGACGACCGACCGACACACCTTTGAAACCTACGTGTGGCGCCCGAAGGTGAACGTAACCTGACCGCGGACCTCTCGGCGCCTTAACCTAACCTAACCTCTAACCTAAGATGTCCGGCCGTAAAGGTAGGTGCGGCCACCTGACGCCTCACGTCCGAACGCTTAACCTAACTTTGACGCTTAACCTAACTGTAACCCTTAACCTAACCCACGTCCACCTAACCTAACCTCACCTTAGGGTGGTGTACACCGCGAATGCCTTAGGGCATGTTATGTTATATAGTCTTAGGTGGAGTCCACTATACGCAACAAGCGGCTACACGGGTAGCAGGGGTTGTGTGGCGTGGGCTGGGCGGTTCTGTTTAGGTTGGATGGCCCTTGGGCAAGTACGGAAAGGGCAACGGGCGCGGGGCAAGGTCAGGACATGCGGGGACCAAGCGGCAATCGGTATTGTAATTGTCAACTGTCGAAGCTCTGCGTTGGTAAAGTACCGGAACGTCAAGCGCTGATAGAAAGCGCCGAAGCTGCAATCGTTATAGGTACAGACGGTGCTTTAGAAAGGATAGCGTGCATGCAACCGGTGGTGGAGTGGTTCGTCGCTGTTAGTAGTAGTTTATCCTGTGTAGTGAAGTAGAAGTGGTGGACGGTTCCTGTGAACTATTTGTGGGTGGAGGGTACACTCAACAGCCGAGCTAGGTTGATAATTGGCTCCTTTTACCGACCTCGCGACTCAGCAGCATTAGTGGCCGAACAAGTGAGAGAAAATGTGGACATACATTTTCCTTTCCGCAGCGTGTTACAGTCTTAGGTGGAGATTTCAATGTGCCAGATGTTCAGGACGGGTGGTAGGGACAGAGCATCGAGTGACAGTATACTGAGTGCACCATCCGAACGAAAAATGCCGCGAGCAATTAAACAGAGAGAGAACCGACTCGTGGAGATAACATCGTGGACCTACCGATGACAAACAGACCCCGAACTTGTCGACTCTGTATGTGCAGAACAGGGACCCAGTGAACAAGAGGCCGTTGCAGCATCGCTGAATATGGACGTTAGTAGGAATATACAAACAAAAAAACAAAAAAAAAACAAAAAAAAAAAAAAAAAGGGAGGAAGGTTTATCTGTTTAGCAAGAGTAATAGAAGGCAGATTTGAGACTACCAGGCAGATGCAAACGCAAATGTCTGCTCCGACACTGACAATGTTGAGTGTTTATGGAGAAAGTGCAAGGCAATCGTAAAATGCGTCTTAGACAGGTACGTGCCGAGTAAAACTGCGAGGGATGGGAAAAACCCACCGCGGTACAACAACCAAAGTTTAGGAAACTATAGCGAAAGCAAAGAGAGCTTCACTCAAAGTTGAAACGCAGCCAAAACCTCTCAGACAAACAGACGCTAAACGATGTCCAAAGTTAGCGTAAGGAGGGCTATGCGTGAAGCGTCCGGTGAATGCGAAAGTACAATTCCATGTACCGACGTGACAGGAAATCAAATCAAATCCTAGGACGTTGTGGTCGTACGTTGAATCAGTAGTAAGCGGCTCGAAACAGAGGATGACACGCGTAAAGCTGTGAAATACTAAACACCTGTTTCCAAAAGCTGTGTCACGGAGGACGACCGCACTGCAGTTCCTTCTCGCACAAACGAAAAAATGGCTGACATCGAAATAAGTGTCCAAGGAGGAATAGAAAAGCAACTGGAATCACTCAACAGAGGAACGTCCACTGGACCCGACGGGATACCAATTCGATTCTACACAGAGTACGCGACAGAACCTCCTAACAGCCGTGTACCGCAAGTCTCTAGAGGAACGGAGGGTTCCAAATGATTGGAAAAGAGCACAGGTAGTCCCGGGCTTGAAGAAGGGTCGTCGAGCAGATGCGCAAAACTATAGGCCCTATATCTGTGACGTCGATCGGTTGTAGAATTTGAGAACATGTTTTATGCTCGAGTAGTAGCATGTCGTTTTTTGGAAACCCAGTGTCTACTATGTAGGAATCAACATGGATTCCGGAAACAGCGATCGTGTGAGACCCAACGCGCTTTATTTGTTCATGGGACCCAGAAAATATTAGATACAGGCTCCCAGGTAGATGCCATTTTGGTTGACATCCGGAAGGAGGGCGTTCGATACAGTTCCGCACTGTCGCCTGATAAACAAAGTAAGTGTCTGCAGAATGTCGGACCAAGTGTGTGGCTGGACTGAAGAGATTGTAGCAAACAGAACACAGCATGTTGTGTTATCAATGGAGAGACGTCTACAGACGTTAAAGTAACCTCTGGCGTGCCACAGGGGAGTGTTATGGGACCCATTGCTCTTCACACACAATGTATATAAATGACCTAGTAGATAGTGTCGGACGTTGCATGCGTCTTTTCGCGGATGATGCTGTAGTATACAGAGAAGTTGCAGCGAAAAATGCAGGACGATCTGCAGCGGATAGGCACGTGGTGCAGGGAGTGGCAACTGTCCCTTAACATGTATTGCGAATAATATAGAAAGAAGGACCCTTTATTGTATGATTGAGTATATGATAGCGGGACAAACACTGGTAGCAGTTACGTCTGTAAAATATCTGGGAGTATGCGTGCGGAGTGATTGGGAGTGGGATGATCATCATATTAAAAAAAAAAACAAAAAAAAAAACAAACAAAAGTAATTGTTGGTAAGGCGGGTACCAGGTTGCGATTTATTGGGAGAATGCGTAGCAAATGTCGTCCATCAACAAAGGAGGAGGTGGCTTACAAAACACCCGTTCGTTCGACCTATACGTGCGTGTTGCCCATCAGTGTGGGATCCGTACCAGGTCGCGTTGACGGAGGCGACGGAGACGATCCAACGTTTCGTCGCAGGGTCATTTGGTAACCGTGATAGCGTTACGGAGATGTTTAACAAACCCACGCGGCAGACTCTGCAATAGAGGCGCTCTGCATCGCGGTGTAGCTTGCTCGCCAGGTTTCGAGATATTGCGTTTCTGGATGGGGTATCGAATATATTGCGTATACCTCCCGAGGAGATCACGAATGGATGTGGTTAGAGAGATTCGAGCGCGCACGGAGGCGTTTTTTTTTTGCAGACTGTCGGTTCGTCCCGCGAACCATACGCGACTGGAACAGCAAAGGGAGGTAAATGACATTGGCACGTGAAGTGCCCTCCGCCACACACCGTTGGGTGGCTTGCGGAGTCTAAATGTTAGAGGTCGGCTGTCGGTGTGTGCTTTTGATGAAGGCAGATTCGGTGCGTCTGTAGTTGCGGATGGCGGTTAGCCACCCTCGCTGAAAGCGGCGAGGGGCGGCGGCGCCTCGGTTGGCCGGTGCCCATGTTGCGCAGGCGGCGCTCGTTTTTGTTTTGCGGCGGGCAATGTTGTGAGAAACGGGCGCGAATGTTGGCGGGCGAGGTGGCCCGACGGCCGCGGGCCGATCGGGAAACGGTGGGAGGGCGATGGGGCGGCGGAGGTGCGTTTGCACGGCCGTCATCGCCGCACGCCTCCGCTTGTGTGGCTGTGGCGGCGGCCGCGCTGGCCGGGCTGGCGCGGCGACGGTGCGCCAGTTTTGCCGAAGGTTTGGCCATTGTGGCGGGTCGTCGGCTGGGGCTGTGGGGGCGGCATTTGGGCGGGGGCGGCGATTCTCGGCGGGCCGAGCCAGGCTGTGGCGCGCGGTAGCTGCAGTTTGGCCGTGGTTTGCGGCGCTGCCGTGGCGACTGGTTGGCGACTGTGGTGTGGCCGTGTGTAGCCCCATCCTCGGTGGTTTGAATGGCGCGGGTGGTTGCGGCGCAGGTTTGGGGCTGGTCCGCACAGGCTGTCGGACGTTGGGCGGTAGCAAGCGCGGGAGGCGCGGCGCGGCGGCGCGCAGAGTGGCGGCCGCTCTCTCGGCCGTCCGCGCCCGCCCGCGACACTGGCTGGGCCTGGCGGCGCGGCGGCTATTCTCTGCCGTGCTCGCCGCTCTCTCGCTGTTCTGTTGTTGTGTGTACGCGCGTCGTCCGTCGAAATAATGGCAGATCAGGCGGCTACGAACGAGACTGCTGCGGCACCCGCCGCCACCGGCACGACGAAGAAGGCCAAGTCTGCGGCGTCTGCGAAGAAGCCGCGCGCCAAGCCTGCGCACCCGCGCACCTCTGAGATGGTGACGGCCGCCATCAAGAGTCTGAAGGAGCGCGGCGGCTCGTCGCTGCAGGCGATCAAGAAGTACATTGCCGCGCACTACAAGCTGGACGCGGAGAAGCTGGCGCCCTTTATCAAGAAGTACCTCAAGTCGGCCGTCGTGGCTGGCGAGCTGGTGCAGACGAAGGGGAAGGGCGCGTCCGGCTCTTTCAAGCTTGCCGGCGCCGGCGGCGGGGCGGCCGAGGGCGGCAAGGCCCGTGCCGGCGGTGCGAAGAAGAAGCGCGCCGCTCCGGCCAGCAAGGAGAAGAAGGGCGGCCGCGCGGCCGGCGCAAAGAAGGCTGGTGGCGTGAAGGCGGCGACCGGTCGGAAGGCGGGCGCCGCCAAGAAGGCGTCTGCGGCGTCGGCGGCTCCCGCGGGTGCGAAGAAGGCGGCTGCGGCCAAGCCGGCCAAGGCCAAGTCGCCGTCGAAGGCGAAGAAGGCCGCCAAGGTTCCGACGAAGAAGCCGAAGGCGCCGCGCCCGAAGAAGGCGACGACGCCGTCTAAGGCGAAGGCGTCGCCCAAGAAGAAGAAGTAAAGTAGTAACGTTAAAGAAAGGCAAGGGAGAGGGGTTGGCGCTTGACGCCGTCGTCCCCCACCGCCCTCCCCCGCGTCGTCTTAGTGGCGCGCGATGGCACGGCTGCGGCTGTCGCGCGGCCCAAAACGGCCCTTCTCAGGGCCATCAAAGGACGTCGGGAAGGCGTTGATTGTCGTGCATGCGCCGGTGTGGTTGGTTGGTTGGTTGTGTGTGTGTGTGTGTGACCCTTGTGGGTACTGTTTGCGTGCCGTGGTGGTTGGATTGTGGTGCCGGTGGCGGTAGGCGGCGGCGCGCGGTAGCGGAGCGGTTGTGGCCGTTTGTTGGTCTTTTTATTTTATTTTATTTGTTTTTGTTGTTGTTGTAGTTGTTTCTTTTTTTTTTGCGGCGGCCGACGTTTGGTTGCTCATGTATGTTTCTGGAGACTCTTGTTTGTTTGTGTGTTTGCTTGCTTTGCGGATGTCGTGTCTTTTGTGTGTGTGTTGTGTCTCTCTCTGTCTCAAAGCGGCGGGGGGACGTGGGACGTGGAAGTGGCCGGCGGGAATTGGGAAGGCGCGGTGGCGTTGACGTTGTAGTGTAGCGTAGCGTGCGCGCGCCTCGGAGACGGCGGCGGCCAGCCACCCGTGGTGTGTGGTGACGTCGTCCGGCTGTTGTGTGTGTGTGTGTGTGTGTGTGTATTGTGAGGGATGGGAGTGACGTCGATTGTTGGCGAGAGCGGCTGTGGACGGGAGGGGAATTGGTTGTTGTTGTTTTGCGGGGCGGCAAGACCGACAAAAGTTTTGCTCGCGACGGAGAGATGTTAGTGGCCCTGAAAAGGGCCGTTTTTGTTGGGCGGGCGCGCGTGCGCGTGCGCGGCGCGGCTTCTAGGCGCGCTCGCCGCGGATGCGGCGCGCGAGCTGGATGTCCTTGGGCATGATGGTGACGCGCTTGGCGTGGATTGCGCACAGGTTGGTGTCTTCGAAGAGGCCGACGAGGTAGGCCTCGCTGGCCTCCTGCAGGGCCATGACTGCGGAGCTCTGGAAGCGCAGGTCGGTCTTGAAGTCCTGGGCGATCTCGCGCACTAGGCGCTGGAACGGCAGCTTGCGGATGAGCAGCTCTGTGCTCTTCTGGTAGCGCCTGATTTCCCGCAGGGCGACGGTGCCCGGCCTGTAGCGGTGGGGCTTCTTGACGCCGCCGGTGGCGGGCGCGCTCTTCCTCGCCGCCTTGGTGGCGAGCTGTTTGCGCGGCGCCTTTCCGCCGGTGGACTTGCGGGCCGTTTGCTTTGTGCGGGCCATAGCGGTTAGCGGCGTGGAGGTGCGTGCGGTACACGAAGCGTCCGGTGCTGCCTTGACAACGGGCCCGCGCGGCCCCGCGCCGCGCTTATATGCCCTCGGTGCGCGTGGTGGGGGGAGGGCGGGCCAGAGTCTATATAGGGGGGCGGCGGCAGAGAGCTCGCACCCTCACCCCCTCGCTCGGCGGACGCTGGAGACTGCGGACGGAGCGCACGGGCACGCTGTACACGTGGCAGCAGAAGAAGCCGGCGCGCACGCACCTCCACACGCAGGCGAACATGGCTGGACGCAGAAAGGGCAGCAAGATTGCGGCCGCGATCGAACTCCTGGTCGATGCGATCGGGAAGGACCGCGGTCGCAGTCGCCGCCACAAGAAGAAGCAGCGCACGGAGCAGCAATGCTTCAAGTGCCAAAAGATGGGGCACATCGCCAAAGTGTGCAGGGGCACTCCAGCGTGTTTGAAGTGTGCCGAGGCACACGACACACGCGACTGCACCAAGCCTCGCGACGCGGCTGCCAAGTGCGTGAATTGCGGCGGTGCCCACGCCGCAAACTCGCGCAGCTGCGCCTACGTGCGGGGCTACAGACACAAGATGGCCGCCCCACGCCCAGCAGAGGTGCCTGGCGTCGAGACGGACGTCCCGCCCCCCCGTTCCCGCGGGGGTGGCGCACCGTGCCGTCGCGAAGCCACCACCGACGACGCACTGGCCGCCTTCCACACGGCCCTTGCGGCCGAGAGGGCCGCCATGAGGGAGGAACTCGTGGCTGTTCACCGCCAGCTGCAACAGCTGCGTGAGGAGCTGCGGGTCCTCAGGAAGACGCCAAACCCCACTGCGAGTCGGCCAACGGGGGTCGACGCCTCCACCCAGACGGTGCCACCCGAGCCGCCAGTTGATGTGACGGGCGGCGCGGAGGCACCCATGGAGATCGAAGTGGTGCTGCCTACTCTCCCCCCTGACGGGGAGGTCGAGCCGCGGGCACACGACGTGGAGACGCACACGGAGACACCCACAGCTACCGTGACGGCGGCGGAACGCCGGTCGCTCGATGCGATCGCGGACCAGGCGATGCAGATGTTCCGGAATATTAATGGCTGGGCACAACCGGGCCTGGACAACGCCTGTCCAGCCACTCCACCCCTCAGGACGAAGCCCGCTTCTTCGCAAGCTGAAGAAGCGGTAACAGACGAAGAGCTGCCCCTCCCGCTCCCAGACGAGCGGAGCGTGCAGCCCTTCCTCAAGAAGATCGTGGCGTCGCTGAAGGACGGGTCGTACCCTCACGGGGACAACCCATACCCCTTCACGCCGGCGCCCGCGAAGCCACCACCGCCTCACCAACCGTGTGACCTCAAACACATGCGTTGCATGTTGCATGAGGCCGTAACCAGGAAGGAGCTGAAACTGCTCAACAGCCGCCCCATCTTCACCCCTTCGGACTGGGAACACATCACCCGGGTCACAGAGAAGTGGGTGAAGGAGGAGTGGCGCTCCGGCAGGCGTCAGCCTGCCCCAGAAGACATACCAATGCATGACTACTTCGCTAGTCTAAACTCAGCGGGGTAGCCGAGGCCGATTCCAACGAGAGGCCACAAATACAACAACAACAACAGAGGAATCAAGGAGGAACAGCAGCACTGCTGCTTAGCCTCCACCATCTCCGGACTGAGGAGGTCCGTGATTTTCAAGCGAAGAAGCGAAGAAGAAGAAGAGAGCTCGCACCGTAGCAATAGGCTCTCCATGTGCCCGCCTCACTCCCTCAGGGTGAGGAATGAAAAAAAAAAAAAAAAAAAAAAAAAAAAAAAAAAAACGTAGCCGACTCGCTAGCGCCGGGTGAGGAGCTGGCGCTTGTGTTTTTTCGCTTGCTTGCTTTGAGGAGGAGGAAGGAAGAAGAATGACAGGCCGCGGCAAGGGAGGAAAGGGGCTGGGCAAGGGTGGCGCCAAGCGGCACCGCAAGGTGTTGCGCGACAACATCCAGGGCATCACGAAGCCCGCCATCCGCCGCCTGGCTCGCAGGGGCGGCGTGAAGCGCATCTCTGGTCTGATCTACGAGGAGACCCGCGGAGTGCTGAAGGTGTTCCTGGAGAACGTGATCCGCGACGCGGTGACGTACACTGAGCACGCCAAGCGCAAGACTGTGACGGCCATGGACGTGGTGTACGCCCTGAAGAGGCAGGGGCGCACCCTGTACGGTTTCGGCGGTTAGGCAGGCAGGCAGCCAGCCAGCCGGTGTGCTGTGCTGCGTTGTGGCCTTCCCGCGGCCGTGCCGTGCCCGTGCTTGGTGGGAGAGACGAAAACGGCCCTTTTCAGGGCCACCACACTGTTCGGAGATTGAAAAGTGCGAAAGAGTCTGTGTTGCCTGTGCGTGTTGTTGTTGTTGTTGCTGCTGCGCGTGCGTTAGTTTTTGAGTTTGACGCGATGGGCGCGGCTGAGTCCAGTGTGTGCGTGGTTTGTTGTTTGTTTGTGGCGTGGGCATAGGCGGGCGGGCCGGATCGATCGATCGATCGATCGGATCAGCTGTTTGGTTTTTTTTGTCTGTGCCACGCGCGCCCCTTTAATTGAAACATTATAATGCTAACAATGATCATCACATTATCGGTGTATTGATGTCGTTGTCGTTTGGAACGCGACTCTGTGCGTGCGCGGAGGGGTGCAGAAACAAAAAAGACAAAAAGAGAGAAACGACAAAATGTGTGCGCGTTCGGCCACACGGGCTGTGGACAAGATGGCGGACGTGCGCCGGCGCTGGCTGTGCAATGTATGTATGTGGACGTGTTGTGTAAAGTGCGGCGAGCACGGACGACGGAAACTTTGCTTTGGACGTAGGTTTGTGTGGTGGCCCTGAAAAGGGCCGATTGTTGTGAGCCGAGCCGGCAAGGCAAAGGCAGGCGCGTTTGCGTGCAGGGAGCACGCAAGCGCAGCGCCGCGCTCTCTGTTTAGGCCTTCTTCTCGGTCTTCTTTGGCAGCAGGACGGCCTGGATGTTGGGCAGGACACCACCCTGTGCGATGGTGACGCCCGACAAGAGCTTGTTGAGCTCCTCGTCGTTGCGGATGGCGAGCTGCAGGTGGCGCGGGATGATGCGCGTCTTCTTGTTGTCGCGGGCCGCGTTTCCGGCCAGCTCGAGCACCTCAGCCGCGAGGTACTCCATGACGGCGGCGAGGTAGACGGGCGCCCCGGCGCCGACGCGCTCGGCGTAGTTTCCCTTGCGCAGGAGGCGGTGGATTCTGCCGACCGGGAACTGGAGCCCAGCCCTGCTTGAGCGGGACTTTGACTTGCCCTTGACTTTGCCTCCCTTTCCGCGTCCGGACATGGCGTTTGGCTAGTTGAAACACGTAACGTAACGGTGCGAGCCGCAGCGAGTCGAGCAGCGGAGTGCGTGGCGGCGGGACTAGGGTGGGGGTCCCTTTATGGGCTCGGGTGCGGCGGCCGGTTGCGCGCGCGCCCCATTGGTCGGCGGCCGCAACAGGGCGAGCTGGTAAAGGTGGGGTGTTGCGGTAGCGGCGGGTGCCACTGTGTGGGGAGACGCTGACTAGAGCGGAGCGCTTGCTGCTTGCTGTTGTACGTTCGAGATGCCGCCCAAGACTAGCGGGAAGGCCGCCAAGAAGGCTGGCAAGGCGCAGAAGAACATTTCGAAGGGCGACAAGAAGAAGAAGCGCAAGAGGAAGGAGAGCTATGCCATCTACATCTACAAGGTGCTGAAGCAGGTGCACCCCGACACGGGCATCTCGTCGAAGGCGATGAGCATCATGAACAGCTTCGTGAACGACATTTTCGAGCGCATTGCGGCCGAGGCGTCTCGCCTGGCGCACTACAACAAGCGCTCGACCATCACGTCCCGCGAGATCCAGACGGCTGTGCGGCTCTTGCTGCCTGGCGAGCTGGCCAAGCACGCCGTGAGCGAGGGCACGAAGGCGGTGACCAAGTACACGAGCTCCAAGTGAGGGGGTTAAGGCTCTAGGGAGCTCCCCTCCGTTGCGAGAGCGGCAAAACGGCCCTTTTCAGGGCCACCAAATTGCCTTTGCGGGAAGAGCGGAATTGTTGTTTGTGTGAGGCGGCGCATAGCTACCCGGTTTGGTTGGTTGCGAAGCAGCTGGTGGTGGTGGTGGTGGTGGTTATGCGTGCTCGCGAGTCGTGGCGTGGTTGGTTGGTTGGTTGGTTGGTTGTTTGTCGACACACAGACAGGAGGTGTTGTCTGTGTCGCTGATTCCTTTCCTTTCTTTGTCTCTGTCTGCCCGGTTAGTCACGTGACTGCAATTGAAACCCCTCGCGATTGTTGGATGTCACCGTTAGGGCCGTCTGCGGGTTTGTTTGTTGTCACATCATACATACATGATGGCGAGGGTGAAATGTTGTGTTGCCGTCTACTATTCCCTTTGCTGTACGGCGTGGAGGTGTGTTGGTGACGTTTTAAAAAAAAAAAAAAAAAAAAAATGGACGTGTCTTTACTAGTCATTAAGAAGACGCAAGAATTGTACGGGCGGGTGGGGTAGGCGACACGCACGGTGGTGTACCCATTTATTTGGCCCTTGATTTTGATAGCCGTTTCTGCAGTTGATTTGAATGATTGATTGTTGTGCGCACGCACGCCGGTGTCGTCATTCAAGGTGCACGTGTGTTCGGTTCAGTGACGGTAGACGACGACGGCCGTTGTTTGTTGTTATGGGCGTACACGCGGTTGTCTGTGTCCCCCGGTGAAATGGCCGGTTTGTCGGTGATGTGATCCGATCCGGCGGCCCTGAGTAGCTGTCTATGGGCATCATGGCAACGTGTCGGTCTGAACACCCGTCTCACTGTGGCACCGTCGGCGCTGCGAACGGTGACGAAAGGCTGACTGTGATCGGTCGGATGTCATGTCTTGTCTGGGCAGAACGTGTGGAATGAGCAAAAAAAAAAAAAAACTGTGGGGACGGAAACAATGGTGGAGGAGGGGAACGAAAATAATAAAACGAAACGAAACGAAGAAAAAGAAGAAGGAGAAGCAATCACCGGAAAACGAGACAGGGGAAAAACGGAGAGGCGCTGTCTAGAGCAACGGAACGTTCCCGTGCATTGCAGCCGCACTGACATGCGTTTACGGCGCGGCTGCAAGTGTCGGCCGTGGTGACGGCTGAATTGCATTGCCTTCCCGGATGCAACGTTCGCCCGATATGGCTCGGAGGAAGAATCTATGAGAGAGTGCCTTGCCCTTGCCGTTTCGTGTGCGGTGTAGCGAATGATGTGTGTGTGTGTGTAGTGGGGAATGGATGGTCGATAGCTGCCGTCACGGTCGAGATAACGCAGTCAAAGGTGTCGCGAAAAAGTGTGTTAGCCGTGGTTGGTTTGTGTGTTTGTTTTGTTTTTAAAGAGAAGGGACGAGAGAAAGAAGGTAGGTGGAGAGTGCGTTGCGTGTTGCGAACTGCGTCCGTGAATACGGCAGTATTTGGTGGTGGGCGTGCCCTTGCAGGTGGCCCGGAAGGCGTGTTCGTTTCGCGGTAGTGTGGACGGGTGAGGGGCACGCGTAACGCTGCGCTGCTGGCATATTCGGGAGATGGGAGGGGGCGAAAGGAGAAAGGAGACGCGGAGGGCGCGTGTGGGTGGTTCGCGCTGCGCTCGGCGGTTGTGTTTGTTTGTGCAACAAATGTGTTGCCGGGAGGGGGACCGTTGTTGTGGTGGTTGCGGTTGTAGCCTCCGACGCGGCTGGCAGTGAACAACGTGAGACGACGGATGCGTGGCTGGGGCGGCGCATGTCGCCGGTGCCATGCCTTTAGAGCCGCGTGGTCGGGGTGTGCGCACCGCGTGTCGTGTTGCGAGACATCACATGTGCTGCTGCGCACCGGTGGCGTGGCGTGGCGTGGCGTGGGGGCGAGGAGAGCGAGCCGCGCCAGTACCGCGCGGTGTGCTTGTGCGCCGGAGAATGGCACACTGCGCCTGCCCGTTGAGGAGGCTGATGGCCGTGGTGTGGTGGAAATGGAGCGCGTCGGACGTGTACCAATGAGAAAGAGAAACAAAGCAAGCAAGCAAGCAACCACGAACGAAAGGTGGAGGGCGGCATTGTGTCACATGTGGCGGTGGGGAAAAACGAAAAAAAAAAACAAAAAACAAAAAACAAAACAAACAACAAACAACAAACAAAGACGTTAAGAAAGAGGAGAAACAACAAAGACAATGAGTCGTGCGTTCGCGAGGGGGGTGGGTGTGCGTGCGTAACGCCGGTACGCGCAGTGCGGAGCCCAACGGCTGTGTCGTCGGCCGAATGGGTGCGGGAATAGAGGCCGCGTCGGCACGGAGAAGGAAGGACGCACGCGCGCTGCGGCGTTGGCGCGGTTTGCGGCTGGCGCCTTTGGTGGCAACGGCCAGGACAAGCAGCGGTGTATGGTGTTGTGCGGGGCGGACAGGGGCGGCGGTGGTGGACGGGGAGGAGGCGGTGGCGTGTGTGGTACGGCGAAAACGGGACGGACGGCCGGCGGATGTTGAGAGGCGCCGCCCGCGCACGCACGCAGACACACAGAAGGGAAGAGCGAGAAAGGAACAAATGGAGGGGGCGAATGTGGAGGTGCGGGGAGGGGGAGGCGGTGGTGTTTGTGGGCATGTGGTGGGAGAGAAGGGCGGGGGCGGAAGGACAGAGGCGCGAGGCGACAGCCTGTGCTTGTTGCTTGCTTTGCGTCTTTTTGTTTTTGTTTTTTTATTTTGTTTTTATCCTTTGGTCGCCTTGGAGCCTGTCGGTCCCGTCCGTGTGTGGCCACGCTGTGGGTGCGTGTATGTTTGTACGTTTCGTTTTTTGTCTTCTTCTGCAGCAGAGGCGGCCAGCAAATGCGTGCGGTTGGATGGATGGGCGGCCACGGCACGGCACGGCACGGCACCGCACCTGTGCCCAAGGAGGAGACGCTGGCGGCGGGCCACCCTCGGATGCGGCCGGCCGGGGCTGTGTGCGCCGCTGCAACAACAACGAGTAAACAAGACGAAGACGAAGCGGATGGCTGGTGAGTGCATTTCGGCGGTAGACAAGGCAGTGTGTGATGTGGCGTTGTGACGGGGGGGGGGGGGGGGGTTTGCTCACGCGGCCTCGTTGTGTTGATGCGCAGGAAGACGAGATGCGGGCAGACGCGTACAGAGAGACGAGCCCGGTCTGCAGCAGGATGTGTGGCGCGCCGAGTGCAGAGCAGCGCGCGCCGGCTGGGCTGGGTTCGGCTGGGCCCGCCCGGCGGCGGGCCGCGCTGTTGTCGCGGACGTGAGCGCCCCCTGGCGGGTGGTCGGAGGCGGCGCGGTGGACGTGTGGCTGGTTGGCAGTGCACATTGCGAGTGGCTGGCTGGCTGGCTGGCTGGCTGGCGGGCGGTCGGCGGCGGCGGCGAGAAGAGAGAGGAGGTATGTGTTGCGGGCGCCTTTGCTGCGCTGCGTCGTTGCGTGCCTGGGCGTGCGCCTGTCGACTGTGTGTGACTGTGTTGGGCGTTGTGCCACGTACGTGTGCTCGGCCGAAGGCAGGCGTCGGAAAGAAGAGGGCGAAGGGCAGGAAAGTGGGTCGGTGTGCGTGCGTAGCCCGTGATGTGATGATGTCACGTCACGTCATGTGTTTGCGAAGCGGCTGCCGAGAGGTGTGTGGTAGCGAGCGGGAATGTGCGTTTGGTGGTTGCGGCGTGAGGTGAGGGTGGGAGAATATTGGGGCGGGCGGGCGGGCGGGCGGGCCGTTGTTGGTGGTTCCTCCTGTGGTTGTTTGTGCAGCTTTGATGGCAACGTGGAAGGACGCCGGTTTCGTGCCTTGCGTGTGGTTGTCGACGGTGACTGGTTGGGGTGTGCGCCGATGCACGTGCCATGTCGTTAGTATGTTTGGGTCGTGAGTGTTGTTTTTGGCTGTGTTGTTGTGTACGGGAAGGGGGGGGGGAGAGGAGGAGGCGGGTGGATAGTGCGTGCAGTAGTGTCGTTGCGACGGGCGCGTCGGGTGGAGCTGTGCGTAGTGGCGGAAAGGTGTAGGTTGCGGGAAGGGAGCCCGTCGTGTGTCGTGTCGGTGTCGTTGACGGGGTCGCGTGCGTGCGTTGTGAAATCGAGTGTGGCGGGAAAGGAGCAGTGTGCCGCTGGCGTCGTGGCCGTTAGCAGAGGCTGTGCTTGTCCGTTTGTTACCTGTTGGACGCTTGGTGCGAGTTGTTTGCTGCTGTTGTTGTTGTTATCGTTGTCGTTTGTCGCCCCCGTCTCGCGGGTTGTTTTTGTTTTGTCGGCTGTGCTGTGTCGGCGAGCTGTTTTGCGGTGCGTGAATGTGTTGGTGCAAAAGTGGCGGCGTTATGGCTGCGCCCGCGACGAGCCGCGGGCGCGCCATTGATGATGTTCAAACACAGAGCGGCTGTGTGCAATGGGAGGCCTGCGTACGGGTAGCGGTGTTGTCGTACGTGCATCCGGCCCGGTGCGGAAAGCGCCGTTGCCGTTTGCCCCTTAGTTGCCAGCCATGTCGCGTGAGCGGCGGGTTGCCTCTGGTCGACGTGGTGCTCGGGTTTGTGGTTTTTGGTGCCCTTTGGCCGGTGGGTGGTGTTTAAATTTTGTTTGTGTGTGTGTGTGTGTGTGTGTGTGTGTGTGTGTGTGTGTGTGTTTTATATCTGCCTCCTGCTCGGTCTTGCGGCGGTTTGGTCGACGTCGTCTGTAGTTTTTGCGGCTTGCCGACGACCGACCGACACACCTTTGAAACCTACGTGTGGCGCCCGAAGGTGAACGTAACCTGACCGCGGACCTCTCGGCGCCTTAACCTAACCTAACCTCTAACCTAAGATGTCCGGCCGTAAAGGTAGGTGCGGCCACCTGACGCCTCACGTCCGAACGCTTAACCTAACTTTGACGCTTAACCTAACTGTAACCCTTAACCTAACCCACGTCCACCTAACCTAACCTCACCTTAGGGTGGTGTACACCGCGAATGCCTTAGGGCATGTTATGTTATATAGTCTTAGGTGGAGTCCACTATACGCAACAAGCGGCTACACGGGTAGCAGGGGTTGTGTGGCGTGGGCTGGGCGGTTCTGTTTAGGTTGGATGGCCCTTGGGCAAGTACGGAAAGGGCAACGGGCGCGGGGCAAGGTCAGGACATGCGGGGACCAAGCGGCAATCGGTATTGTAATTGTCAACTGTCGAAGCTCTGCGTTGGTAAAGTACCGGAACGTCAAGCGCTGATAGAAAGCGCCGAAGCTGCAATCGTTATAGGTACAGACGGTGCTTTAGAAAGGATAGCGTGCATGCAACCGGTGGTGGAGTGGTTCGTCGCTGTTAGTAGTAGTTTATCCTGTGTAGTGAAGTAGAAGTGGTGGACGGTTCCTGTGAACTATTGTGGGTGGAGGGTACACTCAACAGCCGAGCTAGGTTGATAATTGGCTCCTTTTACCGACCTCGCGACTCAGCAGCATTAGTGGCCGAACAAGTGAGAGAAAATGTGGACATACATTTTCCTTTCCGCAGCGTGTTACAGTCTTAGGTGGAGATTTCAATGTGCCAGATGTTCAGGACGGGTGGTAGGGACAGAGCATCGAGTGACAGTATACTGAGTGCACCATCCGAACGAAAAATGCCGCGAGCAATTAAACAGAGAGAGAACCGACTCGTGGAGATAACATCGTGGACCTACCGATGACAAACAGACCCCGAACTTGTCGACTCTGTATGTGCAGAACAGGGACCCAGTGAACAAGAGGCCGTTGCAGCATCGCTGAATATGGACGTTAGTAGGAATATACAAACAAAAAAACAAAAAAAAAAAAACAAAAAAAAAAAAAAAGGGAGGAAGGTTTATCTGTTTAGCAAGAGTAATAGAAGGCAGATTTGAGACTACCAGGCAGATGCAAACGCAAATGTCTGCTCCGACACTGACAATGTTGAGTGTTTATGGAGAAAGTGCAAGGCAATCGTAAAATGCGTCTTAGACAGGTACGTGCCGAGTAAAACTGCGAGGGATGGGAAAAACCCACCGCGGTACAACAACCAAAGTTTAGGAAACTATAGCGAAAGCAAAGAGAGCTTCACTCAAAGTTGAAACGCAGCCAAAACCTCTCAGACAAACAGACGCTAAACGATGTCCAAAGTTAGCGTAAGGAGGGCTATGCGTGAAGCGTCCGGTGAATGCGAAAGTACAATTCCATGTACCGACGTGACAGGAAATCAAATCAAATCCTAGGACGTTGTGGTCGTACGTTGAATCAGTAGTAAGCGGCTCGAAACAGAGGATGACACGCGTAAAGCTGTGAAATACTAAACACCTGTTTCCAAAAGCTGTGTCACGGAGGACGACCGCACTGCAGTTCCTTCTCGCACAAACGAAAAAATGGCTGACATCGAAATAAGTGTCCAAGGAGGAATAGAAAAGCAACTGGAATCACTCAACAGAGGAACGTCCACTGGACCCGACGGGATACCAATTCGATTCTACACAGAGTACGCGACAGAACCTCCTAACAGCCGTGTACCGCAAGTCTCTAGAGGAACGGAGGGTTCCAAATGATTGGAAAAGAGCACAGGTAGTCCCGGGCTTGAAGAAGGGTCGTCGAGCAGATGCGCAAAACTATAGGCCCTATATCTGTGACGTCGATCGGTTGTAGAATTTGAGAACATGTTTTATGCTCGAGTAGTAGCATGTCGTTTTTTGGAAACCCAGTGTCTACTATGTAGGAATCAACATGGATTCCGGAAACAGCGATCGTGTGAGACCCAACGCGCTTTATTTGTTCATGGGACCCAGAAAATATTAGATACAGGCTCCCAGGTAGATGCCATTTTGGTTGACATCCGGAAGGAGGGCGTTCGATACAGTTCCGCACTGTCGCCTGATAAACAAAGTAAGTGTCTGCAGAATGTCGGACCAAGTGTGTGGCTGGACTGAAGAGATTGTAGCAAACAGAACACAGCATGTTGTGTTATCAATGGAGAGACGTCTACAGACGTTAAAGTAACCTCTGGCGTGCCACAGGGGAGTGTTATGGGACCCATTGCTCTTCACACACAATGTATATAAATGACCTAGTAGATAGTGTCGGACGTTGCATGCGTCTTTTCGCGGATGATGCTGTAGTATACAGAGAAGTTGCAGCGAAAAATGCAGGACGATCTGCAGCGGATAGGCACGTGGTGCAGGGAGTGGCAACTGTCCCTTAACATGTATTGCGAATAATATAGAAAGAAGGACCCTTTATTGTATGATTGAGTATATGATAGCGGGACAAACACTGGTAGCAGTTACGTCTGTAAAATATCTGGGAGTATGCGTGCGGAGTGATTGGGAGTGGGATGATCATCATATTAAAAAAAAAAACAAAAAAAAAAAACAAACAAAAGTAATTGTTGGTAAGGCGGGTACCAGGTTGCGATTTATTGGGAGAATGCGTAGCAAATGTCGTCCATCAACAAAGGAGGAGGTGGCTTACAAAACACCCGTTCGTTCGACCTATACGTGCGTGTTGCCCATCAGTGTGGGATCCGTACCAGGTCGCGTTGACGGAGGCGACGGAGACGATCCAACGTTTCGTCGCAGGGTCATTTGGTAACCGTGATAGCGTTACGGAGATGTTTAACAAACCCACGCGGCAGACTCTGCAATAGAGGCGCTCTGCATCGCGGTGTAGCTTGCTCGCCAGGTTTCGAGATATTGCGTTTCTGGATGGGGTATCGAATATATTGCGTATACCTCCCGAGGAGATCACGAATGGATGTGGTTAGAGAGATTCGAGCGCGCACGGAGGCGTTTTTTTTTTGCAGACTGTCGGTTCGTCCCGCGAACCATACGCGACTGGAACAGCAAAGGGAGGTAAATGACATTGGCACGTGAAGTGCCCTCCGCCACACACCGTTGGGTGGCTTGCGGAGTCTAAATGTTAGAGGTCGGCTGTCGGTGTGTGCTTTTGATGAAGGCAGATTCGGTGCGTCTGTAGTTGCGGATGGCGGTTAGCCACCCTCGCTGAAAGCGGCGAGGGGCGGCGGCGCCTCGGTTGGCCGGTGCCCATGTTGCGCAGGCGGCGCTCGTTTTTGTTTTGCGGCGGGCAATGTTGTGAGAAACGGGCGCGAATGTTGGCGGGCGAGGTGGCCCGACGGCCGCGGGCCGATCGGGAAACGGTGGGAGGGCGATGGGGCGGCGGAGGTGCGTTTGCACGGCCGTCATCGCCGCACGCCTCCGCTTGTGTGGCTGTGGCGGCGGCCGCGCTGGCCGGGCTGGCGCGGCGACGGTGCGCCAGTTTTGCCGAAGGTTTGGCCATTGTGGCGGGTCGTCGGCTGGGGCTGTGGGGGCGGCATTTGGGCGGGGGCGGCGATTCTCGGCGGGCCGAGCCAGGCTGTGGCGCGCGGTAGCTGCAGTTTGGCCGTGGTTTGCGGCGCTGCCGTGGCGACTGGTTGGCGACTGTGGTGTGGCCGTGTGTAGCCCCATCCTCGGTGGTTTGAATGGCGCGGGTGGTTGCGGCGCAGGTTTGGGGCTGGTCCGCACAGGCTGTCGGACGTTGGGCGGTAGCAAGCGCGGGAGGCGCGGCGCGGCGGCGCGCAGAGTGGCGGCCGCTCTCTCGGCCGTCCGCGCCCGCCCGCGACACTGGCTGGGCCTGGCGGCGCGGCGGCTATTCTCTGCCGTGCTCGCCGCTCTCTCGCTGTTCTGTTGTTGTGTGTACGCGCGTCGTCCGTCGAAATAATGGCAGATCAGGCGGCTACGAACGAGACTGCTGCGGCACCCGCCGCCACCGGCACGACGAAGAAGGCCAAGTCTGCGGCGTCTGCGAAGAAGCCGCGCGCCAAGCCTGCGCACCCGCGCACCTCTGAGATGGTGACGGCCGCCATCAAGAGTCTGAAGGAGCGCGGCGGCTCGTCGCTGCAGGCGATCAAGAAGTACATTGCCGCGCACTACAAGCTGGACGCGGAGAAGCTGGCGCCCTTTATCAAGAAGTACCTCAAGTCGGCCGTCGTGGCTGGCGAGCTGGTGCAGACGAAGGGGAAGGGCGCGTCCGGCTCTTTCAAGCTTGCCGGCGCCGGCGGCGGGGCGGCCGAGGGCGGCAAGGCCCGTGCCGGCGGTGCGAAGAAGAAGCGCGCCGCTCCGGCCAGCAAGGAGAAGAAGGGCGGCCGCGCGGCCGGCGCAAAGAAGGCTGGTGGCGTGAAGGCGGCGACCGGTCGGAAGGCGGGCGCCGCCAAGAAGGCGTCTGCGGCGTCGGCGGCTCCCGCGGGTGCGAAGAAGGCGGCTGCGGCCAAGCCGGCCAAGGCCAAGTCGCCGTCGAAGGCGAAGAAGGCCGCCAAGGTTCCGACGAAGAAGCCGAAGGCGCCGCGCCCGAAGAAGGCGACGACGCCGTCTAAGGCGAAGGCGTCGCCCAAGAAGAAGAAGTAAAGTAGTAACGTTAAAGAAAGGCAAGGGAGAGGGGTTGGCGCTTGACGCCGTCGTCCCCCACCGCCCTCCCCCGCGTCGTCTTAGTGGCGCGCGATGGCACGGCTGCGGCTGTCGCGCGGCCCAAAACGGCCCTTCTCAGGGCCATCAAAGGACGTCGGGAAGGCGTTGATTGTCGTGCATGCGCCGGTGTGGTTGGTTGGTTGGTTGTGTGTGTGTGTGTGTGTGACCCTTGTGGGTACTGTTTGCGTGCCGTGGTGGTTGGATTGTGGTGCCGGTGGCGGTAGGCGGCGGCGCGCGGTAGCGGAGCGGTTGTGGCCGTTTGTTGGTCTTTTTATTTTATTTTATTTGTTTTTGTTGTTGTTGTAGTTGTTTTTTTTTTTTTTGCGGCGGCCGACGTTTGGTTGCTCATGTATGTTTCTGGAGACTCTTGTTTGTTTGTGTGTTTGCTTGCTTTGCGGATGTCGTGTCTTTTGTGTGTGTGTTGTGTCTCTCTCTGTCTCAAAGCGGCGGGGGGACGTGAGACGTGGAAGTGGCCGGCGGGAATTGGGAAGGCGCGGTGGCGTTGACGTTGTAGTGTAGCGTAGCGTGCGCGCGCCTCGGAGACGGCGGCGGCCAGCCACCCGTGGTGTGTGGTGACGTCGTCCGGCTGTTGTGTGTGTGTGTGTGTGTGTGTGTATTGTGAGGGATGGGAGTGACGTCGATTGTTGGCGAGAGCGGCTGTGGACGGGAGGGGAATTGGTTGTTGTTGTTTTGCGGGGCGGCAAGACCGACAAAAGTTTTGCTCGCGACGGAGAGATGTTAGTGGCCCTGAAAAGGGCCGTTTTTGTTGGGCGGGCGCGCGTGCGCGTGCGCGGCGCGGTTTCTAGGCGCGCTCGCCGCGGATGCGGCGCGCGAGCTGGATGTCCTTGGGCATGATGGTGACGCGCTTGGCGTGGATTGCGCACAGGTTGGTGTCTTCGAAGAGGCCGACGAGGTAGGCCTCGCTGGCCTCCTGCAGGGCCATGACTGCGGAGCTCTGGAAGCGCAGGTCGGTCTTGAAGTCCTGGGCGATCTCGCGCACTAGGCGCTGGAACGGCAGCTTGCGGATGAGCAGCTCTGTGCTCTTCTGGTAGCGCCTGATTTCCCGCAGGGCGACGGTGCCCGGCCTGTAGCGGTGGGGCTTCTTGACGCCGCCGGTGGCGGGCGCGCTCTTCCTCGCCGCCTTGGTGGCGAGCTGTTTGCGCGGCGCCTTTCCGCCGGTGGACTTGCGGGCCGTTTGCTTTGTGCGGGCCATAGCGGTTAGCGGCGTGGAGGTGCGTGCGGTACACGAAGCGTCCGGTGCTGCCTTGACAACGGGCCCGCGCGGCCCCGCGCCGCGCTTATATGCCCTCGGTGCGCGTGGTGGGGGGAGGGCGGGCCAGAGTCTATATAGGGGGGCGGCGCAGGGTGTGGCGGACCGCTGCCCGTCGGGACTGGCCCGGGCGACCGAGCCAGCCCCGTCGGCGGCCCCGTCCGGCCCCCCACGTACGACTACGACGCAGCTACCGACAACGGATTACGCAACGGCACGCCCAAGGAGCGTTAGCCCGCTCACGCCAGAGCAGGTGTACCTCGTGTGTCACCGGTTATCGCTGGGTAAAGCTTACCCGGAATACGCTGCCGACGAACGAGCGCTTCGCTTGTTCCAGCAGCACCTGAGGGCACTCGGTTGCGTGGTTTACGAAGAGGCGAGAGTACCGACGGGAGCCCTGCCAGGCGTGTCGAGGGAAGACGACACTGTTCTGCCAGTGGCGGCCCCGTTGAGTGCTGCACCACCAGGCCCAGTTACAGAAGAAACTGGTGTACTGCTGTCTGCCACTCCGGTCTCTTCCAGTCAAGAGACCACAGAGAAACCGATCGCTGGACCGCCAGGCGTGACGACAGAAGACGTCACCGTCCTGCCGCGGGACAGCATGATCCCAGAGGCTAACCTCGGCGACCTGATCGAGGCGGTAGCCATGGATACTACACAGCCCTCTAGAAAGAGGCCTGCAGCGGCGGAGGAGGACGAGTCCTCCGCAAACTCTGATTCTTCTTTCAGGAGGAGTCAGAAGAAGAAGATGCCGGAAGCTCCTGCCCCCTCTGAGGCAGAACAGGAGACCGACGACGGCTTCGTTGTCCCGAAGCGGCGGCACACTGCTCGGGCCAAACGGCTTGAGACTGTGCAGCCGCTGCCGACAGCGAACGCCTTCGTCGACGTACCAGAAGAGCAAGAGGCCATGGATGCAGCTGAGGCACCCAAGAGGCGGGCACCCGCTCCGCCTCCGATCACCGTGTCGTGGAAGGACACGTACGAGTCCTTCCTCGATAAGTTCAAGGCGATGTCCTCCGCCAAGGTCAAATGCGCTGGTCGGGACTTGTACAAAGTCTCGGTCAGCTCAATGGAGGAGTATCGAGCTGCCATGCGGCTCATTGAGGAGGAGAAGCTTCACTGCTTCACCCACAATGCTGAGCCAGTGAAGCAGCTGAAGGTGGTCTTCCGCCGCCTTCCGCTTAAAATGGAGACGGAACATCTGAAGAGAGAACTAGCCGAGCTGGGCTACATGGCCAGCTCGGTCACGCTCATGAAGTCTCCCAGGACGAGGAGACCGATGCCACTGTTCTTAGTTGTCCTTCCGGACAACTTTGAAAACCGCAAGATTTTCCAGGTACAGATGGTGGCCCGGATCGGTGTGGAAGTGGAGCCACTCAAGGCCAAGGGGAGGCGCGCCCAGTGCTTCTCCTGCCAAGGCCTTGACCACGTGGCGCGCTACTGCACGATGCCGGCCCGCTGCGTGAAGTGCGCCGACTCCCACCAGAGTCGGGACTGCACTAAGAAGAGGGAGGAGGCGCCCAAGTGCTGCAACTGTAGCGAGCCACATGTGGCGAGCTACAGAGGCTGCGCCGCCTTCAAGCGCCGCCCACAGCAGCAAGGACGTGCGGCACCCGCACGAAAGGTGCAACCAGGCACCAGCTTCGCCTCTGCCACCAAGGGGGAGTCTTCGGGCGCCCCCAGGGGGCGGCAGGTGGACTTCCCGGCCATCACGGCGTCTAACCAGACAGCCGGCACCCAGGAGGACCAACATCAGGGTGGACGACAATCCCGTCCCCCCACAACAGCCACGCCGCAAGCCGCAACTGCGGCACCTCCAGCCGCAACACCAGGAGCTGTAGCAGCAGACCTGGGAGCCTTGATGAGCTCCCTCTCTGCCCTGCTGCAGCAACTGCCGGTGCTTGTCACCGCCGTAACGGGGGCCCTCCAGGCCGCTACCGTCCCCACGAAGCCACACCATGGATAACGTCCTTATCCATGGTCTGACCATCTGTGGCTTCAATGCCAACAGCCTGTTCCCGCAGCAAGGTGAGTTTCGTCAGTTCATGCAGGACGAGTCCATCGACCTGTGTCTGATCTGCGAAACTCACCTCAAGCCAGGTGTTCACGTGAAGGTAGCAAACTACGTTTGCTACCGGAACGACAGGCCGACGGCAGGCGGGGGGACCGCCATTTACGTCCGCGCCTCACTCCGGCACCACCAGATGCTGCTCCCAGCCATGGCCACCCTGGAAGCCAACGGGGTGAACGTCACCACGGCTGCGGGGCAAATAACCTTCGTGGCCGCATACAGGCGGCCGCGTGGACACCTCCAGGAGGCGGACGTCGACGCGCTGTTGACGTTTGGGGGTAGGACATTCATTGCGGGTGACTTCAATGCGAAGCACCCGGAATGGAACTCCCGCCTCACGAACGTCAGTGGCCGCCGACTCCTTCGCGCTGCCCAGAGGAATGGCGCCCTGGTCCTGGGCCCACGGGAACACACCATCTTCCCGGCCAGGGGGCGGTCTGACGTGCTCGACGTGGCCGTCATCAAAGGAATCGGGCACCACACGACCGCCACCACGCGGTGCGCGATGTCGTCCGACCACCTGCCGGTGGTCTACGAGATCGACATCGCTGGAGCCACGCTCCCGCCACGTCGGCGGACGTACCGGCGCCTGGACGGCGACCAATTCCAGGACAATGTCCTGGCGTCTCTGGCGGACTCACCTGACCCCGCGGCAGTGGGGGCGGATGCCGCCCTTCAATTCTTCACTCGCCAGCTGCTGCAAGCAGCCGACGCGGCCTCCCCTCCCCCTCCACAGGGTACCAGGGACTTCTCCCGTAACCTGCCGCCCCACATCCGGGACGCAATACGGGAGAAGAACCGCCTCTTTCGGGAGTGGCAGCTCACCCGCCAACCCGCGACGAAACGGCGCCTCAACCGCATGCGGAGAGAAATCAAAGCGGCGGCTGAGGCGCACAGGAACCAAGTCTGGACGGACATCGTCGCCTCCCTCAACCCCGAGGACGGCAGCGCGTGGCGGACTGTGAAGTCCTTTTTACGCAGAAGGCAGCGCGTCCCGCCTCTGCTCGTCGGACAAGAGGTCGTCTGCAGCCCGGACGGCAAAGCAGGTGCCCTGGCGGACCACTTCGAGCTGTCATTCACCCCGGTGGATGACAACGTAGACGAAGAACACCTCCACCGGGTTGAAGAGCAGCTCCCTGTGTTCCTGGAAGCCAGGGACGACGCAGACGTAATCGACCCCATCTCCGACGAGGAGGTGGCCGCGCAGATCACAGCGCTCAACACCAAGAAGGCTGGCGGTGCTGACGGCGTCACCAACCATCTGCTGAGGAGCCTGCCGGCGGGTGCATACCCGTTCCTGGCAGGCATCTTCAATCAGGTCCTTCGCTCTGGGGTCTACCCCACTGTATGGAAACATGCAGAGGTGGTGGCAATCCCCAAGGCGAACAAGGACCCACGGGACGCCGCCAACTACAGGCCCATCAGCCTGCTGCCGGCGCTCTCGAAGGTGTTCGAGCGCCTGTACGCCAGACGACTGCTCCGCCACGTGTCAGCAGAAGGCATCATCCCTGATGAGCAGTTCGGTTTTAGGAGGGGCCATTCCACCGTCCACCAGCTGATGCGGCTGGTGGAAGAAGCCATGCGCGCCCTGGAGACTCGGGAATACCTTGGGGCGGTGTTCCTGGACGTCTCCAGGGCATTCGACTCCGTGTGGCACGACGGCCTCGTGTACAAACTCTTCGTGCACGGGGTACCGACGTCGCACGGAGTCCTCCTCCGCTCATACCTAGCCGAGCGGTCCTTCCATGTCAGACTGGACGATGGGACATCCACCCATCGACACATCCGTGCTGGAGTGCCGCAGGGGTCCGTCCTTGGGCCCCTATTGTACTCCCTATACACCGCCGACGCTCCGCGCGTGACGCCGGTGAAGTTGGCGCTATATGCCGACGACACTGCGCTGTTCGTGCGGAGCATGAAGGCGGTCGAGATGCGCCGTCTTCTTCAAAGAGGTTGCGAGGCCCTTGGCGCCTGGTCGACCAAGTGGCGCCTCAAGCAAAACGCGGCGAAGAGCCAGGCGGTGGTCTTCACGAGACGACCACTGCCGCCTGATCTTCCGCCAGTCACCATCATGGGCAGCCCCGTCCCATGGAGCAAGACTGGCCGCTACCTGGGTGTCACATTGGACCACAAGCTGACATGGAAGCCCCACATCGAGGACGTCAGGGGCAGAGCAATAGGGCGCCTACGCGTCCTGTACCCTCTGCTCAATCCCTCGTCTGCGCTGCCACCTCACCACGGCATCACGCTGTATCTGGCGCTGGTACGTCCAGTGCTGGAGTACGCGGCTGTGGTGTGGGGCAACGCGGCCGAAACACACATCAGCAAGCTGCAGAGGGTGCAGAACAGGGCGCTCAAGCTCGCTCTGCGCCTGCCGAGGTTATACTCGACCGCTCGGCTACACGAGCAGACGGGAATCCCCCTCCTCCGCGACCGCTTCAAGCAATCGGCGCGGGCGTTCTACGAGCGGACCGAACAGTCCGAAAACCGGCTCATCAGGGATCTGGGCCACCCTACACACCACAGGCCAACAACTCGTTGGCCTGACCTGTTGCGGGAATGAAAACTTCCGCAACAGAGACAGGACATCTACATCCAAGAAAACCAGAGGCCAATCCATTACGAGAGGCAGCACTTCCAAAGTGTAAGGTTTACGCAGGAATAGCAGAAGACTGCTTAGCCTGCTCCTGCACGGGTCAGGGCAGACCCGTAAGGTAGATGGTAGGTAGGTAGGTAGAGCTCGCACCGTAGCCGACTCGCTAGCGCCGGGTGAGGAGCTGGCGCTTGTGTTTTTTCGCTTGCTTGCTTTGAGGAGGAGGAAGGAAGAAGAATGACAGGCCGCGGCAAGGGAGGAAAGGGGCTGGGCAAGGGTGGCGCCAAGCGGCACCGCAAGGTGTTGCGCGACAACATCCAGGGCATCACGAAGCCCGCCATCCGCCGCCTGGCTCGCAGGGGCGGCGTGAAGCGCATCTCTGGTCTGATCTACGAGGAGACCCGCGGAGTGCTGAAGGTGTTCCTGGAGAACGTGATCCGCGACGCGGTGACGTACACTGAGCACGCCAAGCGCAAGACTGTGACGGCCATGGACGTGGTGTACGCCCTGAAGAGGCAGGGGCGCACCCTGTACGGTTTCGGCGGTTAGGCAGGCAGGCAGCCAGCCAGCCGGTGTGCTGTGCTGCGTTGTGGCCTTCCCGCGGCCGTGCCGTGCCCGTGCTTGGTGGGAGAGACGAAAACGGCCCTTTTCAGGGCCACCACACTGTTCGGAGATTGAAAAGTGCGAAAGAGTCTGTGTTGCCTGTGCGTGTTGTTGTTGTTGTTGCTGCTGCGCGTGCGTTAGTTTTTGAGTTTGACGCGATGGGCGCGGCTGAGTCCAGTGTGTGCGTGGTTTGTTGTTTGTTTGTGGCGTGGGCATAGGCGGGCGGGCCGGATCGATCGATCGATCGATCGGATCAGCTGTTTGGTTTTTTTTGTCTGTGCCACGCGCGCCCCTTTAATTGAAACATTATAATGCTAACAATGATCATCACATTATCGGTGTATTGATGTCGTTGTCGTTTGGAACGCGACTCTGTGCGTGCGCGGAGGGGTGCAGAAACAAAAAAGACAAAAAGAGAGAAACGACAAAATGTGTGCGCGTTCGGCCACACGGGCTGTGGACAAGATGGCGGACGTGCGCCGGCGCTGGCTGTGCAATGTATGTATGTGGACGTGTTGTGTAAAGTGCGGCGAGCACGGACGACGGAAACTTTGCTTTGGACGTAGGTTTGTGTGGTGGCCCTGAAAAGGGCCGATTGTTGTGAGCCGAGCCGGCAAGGCAAAGGCAGGCGCGTTTGCGTGCAGGGAGCACGCAAGCGCAGCGCCGCGCTCTCTGTTTAGGCCTTCTTCTCGGTCTTCTTTGGCAGCAGGACGGCCTGGATGTTGGGCAGGACACCACCCTGTGCGATGGTGACGCCCGACAAGAGCTTGTTGAGCTCCTCGTCGTTGCGGATGGCGAGCTGCAGGTGGCGCGGGATGATGCGCGTCTTCTTGTTGTCGCGGGCCGCGTTTCCGGCCAGCTCGAGCACCTCAGCCGCGAGGTACTCCATGACGGCGGCGAGGTAGACGGGCGCCCCGGCGCCGACGCGCTCGGCGTAGTTTCCCTTGCGCAGGAGGCGGTGGATTCTGCCGACCGGGAACTGGAGCCCAGCCCTGCTTGAGCGGGACTTTGACTTGCCCTTGACTTTGCCTCCCTTTCCGCGTCCGGACATGGCGTTTGGCTAGTTGAAACACGTAACGTAACGGTGCGAGCCGCAGCGAGTCGAGCAGCGGAGTGCGTGGCGGCGGGACTAGGGTGGGGGTCCCTTTATGGGCTCGGGTGCGGCGGCCGGTTGCGCGCGCGCCCCATTGGTCGGCGGCCGCAACAGGGCGAGCTGGTAAACGTGGGGTGTTGCGGTAGCGGCGGGTGCCACTGTGTGGGGAGACGCTGACTAGAGCGGAGCGCTTGCTGCTTGCTGTTGTACGTTCGAGATGCCGCCCAAGACTAGCGGGAAGGCCGCCAAGAAGGCTGGCAAGGCGCAGAAGAACATTTCGAAGGGCGACAAGAAGAAGAAGCGCAAGAGGAAGGAGAGCTATGCCATCTACATCTACAAGGTGCTGAAGCAGGTGCACCCCGACACGGGCATCTCGTCGAAGGCGATGAGCATCATGAACAGCTTCGTGAACGACATTTTCGAGCGCATTGCGGCCGAGGCGTCTCGCCTGGCGCACTACAACAAGCGCTCGACCATCACGTCCCGCGAGATCCAGACGGCTGTGCGGCTCTTGCTGCCTGGCGAGCTGGCCAAGCACGCCGTGAGCGAGGGCACGAAGGCGGTGACCAAGTACACGAGCTCCAAGTGAGGGGGTTAAGGCTCTAGGGAGCTCCCCTCCGTTGCGAGAGCGGCAAAACGGCCCTTTTCAGGGCCACCAAATTGCCTTTGCGGGAAGAGCGGAATTGTTGTTTGTGTGAGGCGGCGCATAGCTACCCGGTTTGGTTGGTTGCGAAGCAGCTGGTGGTGGTGGTGGTGGTGGTTATGCGTGCTCGCGAGTCGTGGCGTGGTTGGTTGGTTGGTTGGTTGGTTGGTTGGTTGTTTGTCGACACACAGACAGGAGGTGTTGTCTGTGTCGCTGATTCCTTTCCTTTCTTTGTCTCTGTCTGCCCGGTTAGTCACGTGACTGCAATTGAAACCCCTCGCGATTGTTGGATGTCACCGTTAGGGCCGTCTGCGGGTTTGTTTGTTGTCACATCATACATACATGATGGCGAGGGTGAAATGTTGTGTTGCCGTCTACTATTCCCTTTGCTGTACGGCGTGGAGGTGTGTTGGTGACGTTTTAAAAAAAAAAAAAAAAAAAAAAATGGACGTGTCTTTACTAGTCATTAAGAAGACGCAAGAATTGTACGGGCGGGTGGGGTAGGCGACACGCACGGTGGTGTACCCATTTATTTGGCCCTTGATTTTGATAGCCGTTTCTGCAGTTGATTTGAATGATTGATTGTTGTGCGCACGCACGCCGGTGTCGTCATTCAAGGTGCACGTGTGTTCGGTTCAGTGACGGTAGACGACGACGGCCGTTGTTTGTTGTTATGGGCGTACACGCGGTTGTCTGTGTCCCCCGGTGAAATGGCCGGTTTGTCGGTGATGTGATCCGATCCGGCGGCCCTGAGTAGCTGTCTATGGGCATCATGGCAACGTGTCGGTCTGAACACCCGTCTCACTGTGGCACCGTCGGCGCTGCGAACGGTGACGAAAGGCTGACTGTGATCGGTCGGATGTCATGTCTTGTCTGGGCAGAACGTGTGGAATGAGCAAAAAAAAAAAAAAACTGTGGGGACGGAAACAATGGTGGAGGAGGGGAACGAAAATAATAAAACGAAACGAAACGAAGAAAAAGAAGAAGGAGAAGCAATCACCGGAAAACGAGACAGGGGAAAAACGGAGAGGCGCTGTCTAGAGCAACGGAACGTTCCCGTGCATTGCAGCCGCACTGACATGCGTTTACGGCGCGGCTGCAAGTGTCGGCCGTGGTGACGGCTGAATTGCATTGCCTTCCCGGATGCAACGTTCGCCCGATATGGCTCGGAGGAAGAATCTATGAGAGAGTGCCTTGCCCTTGCCGTTTCGTGTGCGGTGTAGCGAATGATGTGTGTGTGTGTGTAGTGGGGAATGGATGGTCGATAGCTGCCGTCACGGTCGAGATAACGCAGTCAAAGGTGTCGCGAAAAAGTGTGTTAGCCGTGGTTGGTTTGTGTGTTTGTTTTGTTTTTAAAGAGAAGGGACGAGAGAAAGAAGGTAGGTGGAGAGTGCGTTGCGTGTTGCGAACTGCGTCCGTGAATACGGCAGTATTTGGTGGTGGGCGTGCCCTTGCAGGTGGCCCGGAAGGCGTGTTCGTTTCGCGGTAGTGTGGACGGGTGAGGGGCACGCGTAACGCTGCGCTGCTGGCATATTCGGGAGATGGGAGGGGGCGAAAGGAGAAAGGAGACGCGGAGGGCGCGTGTGGGTGGTTCGCGCTGCGCTCGGCGGTTGTGTTTGTTTGTGCAACAAATGTGTTGCCGGGAGGGGGACCGTTGTTGTGGTGGTTGCGGTTGTAGCCTCCGACGCGGCTGGCAGTGAACAACGTGAGACGACGGATGCGTGGCTGGGGCGGCGCATGTCGCCGGTGCCATGCCTTTAGAGCCGCGTGGTCGGGGTGTGCGCACCGCGTGTCGTGTTGCGAGACATCACATGTGCTGCTGCGCACCGGTGGCGTGGCGTGGCGTGGCGTGGGGGCGAGGAGAGCGAGCCGCGCCAGTACCGCGCGGTGTGCTTGTGCGCCGGAGAATGGCACACTGCGCCTGCCCGTTGAGGAGGCTGATGGCCGTGGTGTGGTGGAAATGGAGCGCGTCGGACGTGTACCAATGAGAAAGAGAAACAAAGCAAGCAAGCAAGCAACCACGAACGAAAGGTGGAGGGCGGCATTGTGTCACATGTGGCGGTGGGGAAAAACGAAAAAAAAAAACAAAAAACAAAAAACAAAACAAACAACAAACAACAAACAAAGACGTTAAGAAAGAGGAGAAACAACAAAGACAATGAGTCGTGCGTTCGCGAGGGGGGTGGGTGTGCGTGCGTAACGCCGGTACGCGCAGTGCGGAGCCCAACGGCTGTGTCGTCGGCCGAATGGGTGCGGGAATAGAGGCCGCGTCGGCACGGAGAAGGAAGGACGCACGCGCGCTGCGGCGTTGGCGCGGTTTGCGGCTGGCGCCTTTGGTGGCAACGGCCAGGACAAGCAGCGGTGTATGGTGTTGTGCGGGGCGGACAGGGGCGGCGGTGGTGGACGGGGAGGAGGCGGTGGCGTGTGTGGTACGGCGAAAACGGGACGGACGGCCGGCGGATGTTGAGAGGCGCCGCCCGCGCACGCACGCAGACACACAGAAGGGAAGAGCGAGAAAGGAACAAATGGAGGGGGCGAATGTGGAGGTGCGGGGAGGGGGAGGCGGTGGTGTTTGTGGGCATGTGGTGGGAGAGAAGGGCGGGGGCGGAAGGACAGAGGCGCGAGGCGACAGCCTGTGCTTGTTGCTTGCTTTGCGTCTTTTTGTTTTTGTTTTTTTATTTTGTTTTTATCCTTTGGTCGCCTTGGAGCCTGTCGGTCCCGTCCGTGTGTGGCCACGCTGTGGGTGCGTGTATGTTTGTACGTTTCGTTTTTTGTCTTCTTCTGCAGCAGAGGCGGCCAGCAAATGCGTGCGGTTGGATGGATGGGCGGCCACGGCACGGCACGGCACGGCACCGCACCTGTGCCCAAGGAGGAGACGCTGGCGGCGGGCCACCCTCGGATGCGGCCGGCCGGGGCTGTGTGCGCCGCTGCAACAACAACGAGTAAACAAGACGAAGACGAAGCGGATGGCTGGTGAGTGCATTTCGGCGGTAGACAAGGCAGTGTGTGATGTGGCGTTGTGACGGGGGGGGGGGGGGTGGTTTGCTCACGCGGCCTCGTTGTGTTGATGCGCAGGAAGACGAGATGCGGGCAGACGCGTACAGAGAGACGAGCCCGGTCTGCAGCAGGATGTGTGGCGCGCCGAGTGCAGAGCAGCGCGCGCCGGCTGGGCTGGGTTCGGCTGGGCCCGCCCGGCGGCGGGCCGCGCTGTTGTCGCGGACGTGAGCGCCCCCTGGCGGGTGGTCGGAGGCGGCGCGGTGGACGTGTGGCTGGTTGGCAGTGCACATTGCGAGTGGCTGGCTGGCTGGCTGGCTGGCTGGCGGGCGGTCGGCGGCGGCGGCGAGAAGAGAGAGGAGGTATGTGTTGCGGGCGCCTTTGCTGCGCTGCGTCGTTGCGTGCCTGGGCGTGCGCCTGTCGACTGTGTGTGACTGTGTTGGGCGTTGTGCCACGTACGTGTGCTCGGCCGAAGGCAGGCGTCGGAAAGAAGAGGGCGAAGGGCAGGAAAGTGGGTCGGTGTGCGTGCGTAGCCCGTGATGTGATGATGTCACGTCACGTCATGTGTTTGCGAAGCGGCTGCCGAGAGGTGTGTGGTAGCGAGCGGGAATGTGCGTTTGGTGGTTGCGGCGTGAGGTGAGGGTGGGAGAATATTGGCGGGCGGGCGGGCGGGCGGGCGGGCCGTTGTTGGTGGTTCCTCCTGTGGTTGTTTGTGCAGCTTTGATGGCAACGTGGAAGGACGCCGGTTTCGTGCCTTGCGTGTGGTTGTCGACGGTGACTGGTTGGGGTGTGCGCCGATGCACGTGCCATGTCGTTAGTATGTTTGGGTCGTGAGTGTTGTTTTTGGCTGTGTTGTTGTGTACGGGAAGGGGGGGGGGGAGAGGAGGAGGCGGGTGGATAGTGCGTGCAGTAGTGTCGTTGCGACGGGCGCGTCGGGTGGAGCTGTGCGTAGTGGCGGAAAGGTGTAGGTTGCGGGAAGGGAGCCCGTCGTGTGTCGTGTCGGTGTCGTTGACGGGGTCGCGTGCGTGCGTTGTGAAATCGAGTGTGGCGGGAAAGGAGCAGTGTGCCGCTGGCGTCGTGGCCGTTAGCAGAGGCTGTGCTTGTCCGTTTGTTACCTGTTGGACGCTTGGTGCGAGTTGTTTGCTGCTGTTGTTGTTGTTATCGTTGTCGTTTGTCGCCCCCGTCTCGCGGGTTGTTTTTGTTTTGTCGGCTGTGCTGTGTCGGCGAGCTGTTTTGCGGTGCGTGAATGTGTTGGTGCAAAAGTGGCGGCGTTATGGCTGCGCCCGCGACGAGCCGCGGGCGCGCCATTGATGATGTTCAAACACAGAGCGGCTGTGTGCAATGGGAGGCCTGCGTACGGGTAGCGGTGTTGTCGTACGTGCATCCGGCCCGGTGCGGAAAGCGCCGTTGCCGTTTGCCCCTTAGTTGCCAGCCATGTCGCGTGAGCGGCGGGTTGCCTCTGGTCGACGTGGTGCTCGGGTTTGTGGTTTTTGGTGCCCTTTGGCCGGTGGGTGGTGTTTAAATTTTGTTTTTGTGTGTGTGTGTGTGTGTGTGTGTGTGTGTGTGTGTGTGTGTGTTTTATATCTGCCTCCTGCTCGGTCTTGCGGCGGTTTGGTCGACGTCGTCTGTAGTTTTTGCGGCTTGCCGACGACCGACCGACACACCTTTGAAACCTACGTGTGGCGCCCGAAGGTGAACGTAACCTGACCGCGGACCTCTCGGCGCCTTAACCTAACCTAACCTCTAACCTAAGATGTCCGGCCGTAAAGGTAGGTGCGGCCACCTGACGCCTCACGTCCGAACGCTTAACCTAACTTTGACGCTTAACCTAACTGTAACCCTTAACCTAACCCACGTCCACCTAACCTAACCTCACCTTAGGGTGGTGTACACCGCGAATGCCTTAGGGCATGTTATGTTATATAGTCTTAGGTGGAGTCCACTATACGCAACAAGCGGCTACACGGGTAGCAGGGGTTGTGTGGCGTGGGCTGGGCGGTTCTGTTTAGGTTGGATGGCCCTTGGGCAAGTACGGAAAGGGCAACGGGCGCGGGGCAAGGTCAGGACATGCGGGGACCAAGCGGCAATCGGTATTGTAATTGTCAACTGTCGAAGCTCTGCGTTGGTAAAGTACCGGAACGTCAAGCGCTGATAGAAAGCGCCGAAGCTGCAATCGTTATAGGTACAGACGGTGCTTTAGAAAGGATAGCGTGCATGCAACCGGTGGTGGAGTGGTTCGTCGCTGTTAGTAGTAGTTTATCCTGTGTAGTGAAGTAGAAGTGGTGGACGGTTCCTGTGAACTATTGTGGGTGGAGGGTACACTCAACAGCCGAGCTAGGTTGATAATTGGCTCCTTTTACCGACCTCGCGACTCAGCAGCATTAGTGGCCGAACAAGTGAGAGAAAATGTGGACATACATTTTCCTTTCCGCAGCGTGTTACAGTCTTAGGTGGAGATTTCAATGTGCCAGATGTTCAGGACGGGTGGTAGGGACAGAGCATCGAGTGACAGTATACTGAGTGCACCATCCGAACGAAAAATGCCGCGAGCAATTAAACAGAGAGAGAACCGACTCGTGGAGATAACATCGTGGACCTACCGATGACAAACAGACCCCGAACTTGTCGACTCTGTATGTGCAGAACAGGGACCCAGTGAACAAGAGGCCGTTGCAGCATCGCTGAATATGGACGTTAGTAGGAATATACAAACAAAAAAACAAAAAAAAAAACAAAAAAAAAAAAAAAAAGGGAGGAAGGTTTATCTGTTTAGCAAGAGTAATAGAAGGCAGATTTGAGACTACCAGGCAGATGCAAACGCAAATGTCTGCTCCGACACTGACAATGTTGAGTGTTTATGGAGAAAGTGCAAGGCAATCGTAAAATGCGTCTTAGACAGGTACGTGCCGAGTAAAACTGCGAGGGATGGGAAAAACCCACCGCGGTACAACAACCAAAGTTTAGGAAACTATAGCGAAAGCAAAGAGAGCTTCACTCAAAGTTGAAACGCAGCCAAAACCTCTCAGACAAACAGACGCTAAACGATGTCCAAAGTTAGCGTAAGGAGGGCTATGCGTGAAGCGTCCGGTGAATGCGAAAGTACAATTCCATGTACCGACGTGACAGGAAATCAAATCAAATCCTAGGACGTTGTGGTCGTACGTTGAATCAGTAGTAAGCGGCTCGAAACAGAGGATGACACGCGTAAAGCTGTGAAATACTAAACACCTGTTTCCAAAAGCTGTGTCACGGAGGACGACCGCACTGCAGTTCCTTCTCGCACAAACGAAAAAATGGCTGACATCGAAATAAGTGTCCAAGGAGGAATAGAAAAGCAACTGGAATCACTCAACAGAGGAACGTCCACTGGACCCGACGGGATACCAATTCGATTCTACACAGAGTACGCGACAGAACCTCCTAACAGCCGTGTACCGCAAGTCTCTAGAGGAACGGAGGGTTCCAAATGATTGGAAAAGAGCACAGGTAGTCCCGGGCTTGAAGAAGGGTCGTCGAGCAGATGCGCAAAACTATAGGCCCTATATCTGTGACGTCGATCGGTTGTAGAATTTGAGAACATGTTTTATGCTCGAGTAGTAGCATGTCGTTTTTTGGAAACCCAGTGTCTACTATGTAGGAATCAACATGGATTCCGGAAACAGCGATCGTGTGAGACCCAACGCGCTTTATTTGTTCATGGGACCCAGAAAATATTAGATACAGGCTCCCAGGTAGATGCCATTTTGGTTGACATCCGGAAGGAGGGCGTTCGATACAGTTCCGCACTGTCGCCTGATAAACAAAGTAAGTGTCTGCAGAATGTCGGACCAAGTGTGTGGCTGGACTGAAGAGATTGTAGCAAACAGAACACAGCATGTTGTGTTATCAATGGAGAGACGTCTACAGACGTTAAAGTAACCTCTGGCGTGCCACAGGGGAGTGTTATGGGACCCATTGCTCTTCACACACAATGTATATAAATGACCTAGTAGATAGTGTCGGACGTTGCATGCGTCTTTTCGCGGATGATGCTGTAGTATACAGAGAAGTTGCAGCGAAAAATGCAGGACGATCTGCAGCGGATAGGCACGTGGTGCAGGGAGTGGCAACTGTCCCTTAACATGTATTGCGAATAATATAGAAAGAAGGACCCTTTATTGTATGATTGAGTATATGATAGCGGGACAAACACTGGTAGCAGTTACGTCTGTAAAATATCTGGGAGTATGCGTGCGGAGTGATTGGGAGTGGGATGATCATCATATTAAAAAAAAAAAACAAAAAAAAAAACAAACAAAAGTAATTGTTGGTAAGGCGGGTACCAGGTTGCGATTTATTGGGAGAATGCGTAGCAAATGTCGTCCATCAACAAAGGAGGAGGTGGCTTACAAAACACCCGTTCGTTCGACCTATACGTGCGTGTTGCCCATCAGTGTGGGATCCGTACCAGGTCGCGTTGACGGAGGCGACGGAGACGATCCAACGTTTCGTCGCAGGGTCATTTGGTAACCGTGATAGCGTTACGGAGATGTTTAACAAACCCACGCGGCAGACTCTGCAATAGAGGCGCTCTGCATCGCGGTGTAGCTTGCTCGCCAGGTTTCGAGATATTGCGTTTCTGGATGGGGTATCGAATATATTGCGTATACCTCCCGAGGAGATCACGAATGGATGTGGTTAGAGAGATTCGAGCGCGCACGGAGGCGTTTTTTTTTTGCAGACTGTCGGTTCGTCCCGCGAACCATACGCGACTGGAACAGCAAAGGGAGGTAAATGACATTGGCACGTGAAGTGCCCTCCGCCACACACCGTTGGGTGGCTTGCGGAGTCTAAATGTTAGAGGTCGGCTGTCGGTGTGTGCTTTTGATGAAGGCAGATTCGGTGCGTCTGTAGTTGCGGATGGCGGTTAGCCACCCTCGCTGAAAGCGGCGAGGGGCGGCGGCGCCTCGGTTGGCCGGTGCCCATGTTGCGCAGGCGGCGCTCGTTTTTGTTTTGCGGCGGGCAATGTTGTGAGAAACGGGCGCGAATGTTGGCGGGCGAGGTGGCCCGACGGCCGCGGGCCGATCGGGAAACGGTGGGAGGGCGATGGGGCGGCGGAGGTGCGTTTGCACGGCCGTCATCGCCGCACGCCTCCGCTTGTGTGGCTGTGGCGGCGGCCGCGCTGGCCGGGCTGGCGCGGCGACGGTGCGCCAGTTTTGCCGAAGGTTTGGCCATTGTGGCGGGTCGTCGGCTGGGGCTGTGGGGGCGGCATTTGGGCGGGGGCGGCGATTCTCGGCGGGCCGAGCCAGGCTGTGGCGCGCGGTAGCTGCAGTTTGGCCGTGGTTTGCGGCGCTGCCGTGGCGACTGGTTGGCGACTGTGGTGTGGCCGTGTGTAGCCCCATCCTCGGTGGTTTGAATGGCGCGGGTGGTTGCGGCGCAGGTTTGGGGCTGGTCCGCACAGGCTGTCGGACGTTGGGCGGTAGCAAGCGCACCGATCCGCATCTTCGTAACTACCGGCAGGTGTTGAGGGAAGGTAGTATTTACCCGAAGGCATTGACTACTAATTCTGTGTATGTGATAAGGAACTGCAGGTTTAGGAAATTGTCATCTTTATTTGCGGATTATAGAATCAAATTCATTTGGTCTTCAGTGGGTTGAACACCGCCAGGTGCATTACCTGTCTAGCAGTGCGACTGGTCGTTGGTATGTGTCCCGGACATCTGACGGGACTCCGATATTCCTTATGAGTGGATTTTCCGAGACCACGGCTTTTTGATACAGGCGTCTGGCTTTTTGTTGAAATCTGCGAAGGACCTCAGGTTCCTGCAGAGCTTCATGTACGTAACGAGACGGGAACTGCGGGTGCACGTGTAGGACTCTACGTAAGGCCTTATTCTCCAGCGCTTGTAGACGTTGAATGTGGCGAGCGGCAGCATTGCCCCAGGCGACGCAGGCGTAGTCCATGATCGGCCGGACGAATAGCCTGTAGATGAGGAGGCCATTTGCAACGGACAGTGAGGAGCCTTCATTAAGCAGCGGGTATAGCGCTCCCAGGCGCTGGTCCACTTTTCGGCGGGTGGCCGTGATGTGCTGTTGCCATATGAGCTGACGATCCAGCACGACGCCGAGATAAGTTGCTGAGGGCAGCCACGCGATGTTTTCGCCGAATAACCGAATTTCCGGCACTGGCGGCGGTCGTCGTCGGGTAAAGATGACTGCTTGGCTCTTCTGAGCGTTGAAGCGAATCCGCCATTTGCGGGACCATCCTTCAAGGTCGGAACAGGCTTCCTGAAGCCTGCGGTGCATGGCCTGAGGCCACCGGCTGCGCGTGTAAATGGCGGTGTCGTCAGCATACATGGCTTTGTCCACCCTGGGGGAGGTGGGGATGTCCGACGTAAAGATGCAGTAAAGGATCGGCCCAAGGACGGATCCCTGTGGGACGCCAGCGGCGATGGGCCGGAGAGTCGAGCAGGAGTTGGCAACGCGAACAGAGAAGGTCCGCCCTCGGAGGTATGATGCGAGCAGCCGTACCATGGAGCGAGGAAATCCGTGCTGCTTCAATTTCCACAAGAGCCCCAGATGCCAGACGCTGTCAAATGCCTTGGAAATGTCGAGGAAGACTGCCCCACAGTATTCCCGGTTGTTGAAGGCGAGAGTGATGTCTTCGACGACGCGAATCACCTGTTGTTCAGTGGAGTGGCCCCGTCTGAACCCAAATTGCTCCGGTGGGAGTATCCGCCGTCGGTCCATTATGGTGCGGATTCTTCGTAGCAGCAGCCGTTCGAACACCTTACTAATGTGAGGGAGGAGGCTGATAGGGCGATAGTTCGCCGGTTCCTTCCTGTTCTTCCCCGGTTTCGGAATGGGGATAACTGTAGCCCGTTTCCATGCCTCTGGATATGTCAGCGTCCGGAAGATGTTGTTAAAAACTGCAGCCAGCCAGATATAGGCTGCCGGAGGAAGTTCCTTCAGGGCTCTGTTGGGTATGTCATCTGCCCCCGGCGCCTTGGAGGTGTTCAGACCGGCGATGCAGGTCCGAACTTCGTCTGTCGTGACGGGCGGAATGGGGTCCTCATCTGCAGCAGCAGGTTGGTCCAGGTAGTGTTGGACCTCCGCCTCCACGCGCTGAACGTGATTGACGTCAACCGGGTCGTTCACAGGGACGAAATTAGCTTCAAATACGTCGGCGATGGCGGTGGCCTTGGCCTCAGGGGTGTAGACAAGTCCAGCCGGGGCTTCCAATGGTGGGATGGTCGTCCGACGTTTAGTGAAAAATCGAACCGTGTCCCAGTGATTGGCATCTGGTGTAAAGGCCTCGAGTTTCGTGGCCCACTGCTGGTTCCTGTGAGCGATGAGGGCGGCCTTGACGTCGCGCCGAAGTTGGTTGATATGTCGCTTAAGGTCTGGATCCCTGGTGAGACGCCAGTCTTTGCAGAGACGATTGCGGAGACGTATAAGGTCCAGGATGTCTTGGGGTAACCCTGGACGAAGCGGCTGCCGCTGTCTGGCCTGTGGCGTGGACTGCCGGAGAGCTGTGGTAACAGCAGTGGTGAACGCCGCCGTGGCATCATCGACGGGTGCATCCGGTGGAGTGAATGCCAGCAGATGGGGGAGCCGATCCCGGTAGCCATCCCAGTGCGTACGTCGCAGATTCCACCGTGGCGTCTGCGGAGGAAGATGGACGTTCAGCCGGAAAATGACAGGCAGATGGTTAGAATTGAGAGCATGTCTCACTTCAGCCGTCATGAACTGATTCAGGCCCTTGGTTATTGCGATGTCCAGGACATCTGGATTGCCTCTGGAGGGGTAGCATGTCGGTTCATCGGGTCCACAAGCGTGCGCATCAGCTTGCTCGAGGACGTGGAGGAGTCGCCGTCCGTCATAAGTGGTGGTGAGTGAGTTCCACGCCGCATGCTTGGCGTTGAAGTCACCGGCGAGGAACAGCTTCCCAGGAAGGCGCAACAATGCCTTCGCATCGTCGACGTCAATGTGCGGCTTAGGTGGGCGGTAGACGGCCACAAATGTGACAGTGCCGACCGAAGTCTCGACGGCCACAGCTGTCGCTTCCATCTTCCGCAAAGGAGGCGTCGGGACAACATAGTGCGAGATTGTCCTCTTGATGTAGATGGCTGTACCGCCACCTTGAGTGGGGCGATCATTCCGATAGCAGAGATAATTTGCGATATTCGCCCTCAGGTCCGGCTTCAGATGCGTCTCACTGACCATGCAGATATCGACATGCTCATCTTCTAGGAATTGGCGAACCTCCTGTAGGTCGTGGTAAATGCCATCCGCATTATAGGTGGCTATACATAGGTCTTCATAGCGGCGGGGCCTAGGCATGTTGAGTAGGCGGGACTTCGCTGGTGGCTTGAAGCGAACCACGAATGGCCGCTTCAACTGTCGTGGCAAGAACTGCCGGGAGCGCTTGAATGGCTCGGCTCATTTCGGTGACGGCTTGCATCATGGTCTGCATGAGCCCCAGAAGTTGGTTGACGTCAGCCGCCGCAGTGGGCGGTTGGGGACGTCCGAAGTCTTCAGTGCGCCGGCTGCGAAGAGGTGGAAAGGACGCCGAGGCAATCTCAAATGCTGCTGGCGGGGATGCCGCCGTGGAGGCGTTGCCCTTCAAGACATCCGCCGCTGTTGGAGACTGGAGGACGTAAGCCGCGCGCCTTTGCATCAGCGGAGCTCGCTCCTGTAGCGGTGCATCGGTGAATCTTCTGCTGGCAGGTGTGCTTCTGACGACATGGGTCCCAGCACGTCTATTCTTGGCAGTGAGAGGTGGTAAACCCCTCTGTCGGCGACTAGCATCTTTGTGTTTCTGGCAGGAACGATAGCTGGCTGGGTGCTTGCCGCCACACAGTCCACATTTTGCAGGTTCTTCTTTGGGTACGGGACATTGGCGGCTGTCATGAGGGCCGCCACACTTCACACATACAAAGGGCATTGTGCAGAGCCGCGCCACGTGGTTAAAGCCCTGACAGCGGAAGCACTGAGTCACCCCTCGTGATTTACGTAGCTTCTCGACAGAAACGGAAAGTGCGCAAATTCTGTTGATTTTAAACACATCACGATTTTCTTGCGTGTCCTGGAGAACCACCACACGTAGGCCTGATTTCTGCTGCGTGCCAGGCATCCGATGATAGTCCACAACCGTTGCCTCAAATCCCAATGCAAACAATTCATCCTTGAGTCTGTCGTTCGGAAGAGAATCGACGATTCCTCGAAATATCAGCTTCAGAGTGGGCGGTCGAACAGTGGGAAACGTGTAGCACGGGATGCCCTCGGCTCCCACCATGTCCATAACCTTGACGTAGTCTTCAGTGGCTGTGACAGTGAGTTTCAACTTATCGCCTCCAGCCTGCTTCGCAGTGAAAGGCTGCTTCAGATTTTGCGTCAGCCAATCGTACAACTTCAAATACGTGTCCGGATATTGCAGGACGATCGGTGGAATTTTATGCTGCTGCTGTTGTGGTTGCTGCTGCTGCTGTTGTTGGTGGTCGTGTTGTGACTGCTGTGGTGCCGCATTAGCCTGCGGCGCCGCCCCGCCATCGTCGATGACGTCAAACCTGTTGCTTACAGGCACTACAGGTGCGTCTGCCGGTGCCTGGTTCTTCGCCTGCTTCTTTTTCGGCGGACGAATGAAGCCGTCGTCGGTGGGCGCCACAAGGGGCAGTCCAGGTCCGGGATCGCTGCGTTTCCGTCGAAACTGCGACGGCGACGGGCGAGTAGCGTCGTCCTCAAACGACGCATCAGAAGAATAATCCATCGTCATGTCCAGGGTCCTCGCTGTGGTCGTCAATAAATCATTGCCCTTCCGCCTTTGCCGGGTCGTCATGGTGGGGGGGCCGGATGGGGCCGCCGACGAAGCAAACTCCGCCGGACGGCGATCCGCCACACCCGTCGCTGAGCTAGATGCCGAACTCATGACAGCGCACGCGTAGCACGTCTGCTCGGTACGGAATACTAACTCCGAATGGTAGCAAGCGCGGGAGGCGCGGCGCGGCGGCGCGCAGAGTGGCGGCCGCTCTCTCGGCCGTCCGCGCCCGCCCGCGACACTGGCTGGGCCTGGCGGCGCGGCGGCTATTCTCTGCCGTGCTCGCCGCTCTCTCGCTGTTCTGTTGTTGTGTGTACGCGCGTCGTCCGTCGAAATAATGGCAGATCAGGCGGCTACGAACGAGACTGCTGCGGCACCCGCCGCCACCGGCACGACGAAGAAGGCCAAGTCTGCGGCGTCTGCGAAGAAGCCGCGCGCCAAGCCTGCGCACCCGCGCACCTCTGAGATGGTGACGGCCGCCATCAAGAGTCTGAAGGAGCGCGGCGGCTCGTCGCTGCAGGCGATCAAGAAGTACATTGCCGCGCACTACAAGCTGGACGCGGAGAAGCTGGCGCCCTTTATCAAGAAGTACCTCAAGTCGGCCGTCGTGGCTGGCGAGCTGGTGCAGACGAAGGGGAAGGGCGCGTCCGGCTCTTTCAAGCTTGCCGGCGCCGGCGGCGGGGCGGCCGAGGGCGGCAAGGCCCGTGCCGGCGGTGCGAAGAAGAAGCGCGCCGCTCCGGCCAGCAAGGAGAAGAAGGGCGGCCGCGCGGCCGGCGCAAAGAAGGCTGGTGGCGTGAAGGCGGCGACCGGTCGGAAGGCGGGCGCCGCCAAGAAGGCGTCTGCGGCGTCGGCGGCTCCCGCGGGTGCGAAGAAGGCGGCTGCGGCCAAGCCGGCCAAGGCCAAGTCGCCGTCGAAGGCGAAGAAGGCCGCCAAGGTTCCGACGAAGAAGCCGAAGGCGCCGCGCCCGAAGAAGGCGACGACGCCGTCTAAGGCGAAGGCGTCGCCCAAGAAGAAGAAGTAAAGTAGTAACGTTAAAGAAAGGCAAGGGAGAGGGGTTGGCGCTTGACGCCGTCGTCCCCCACCGCCCTCCCCCGCGTCGTCTTAGTGGCGCGCGATGGCACGGCTGCGGCTGTCGCGCGGCCCAAAACGGCCCTTCTCAGGGCCATCAAAGGACGTCGGGAAGGCGTTGATTGTCGTGCATGCGCCGGTGTGGTTGGTTGGTTGGTTGTGTGTGTGTGTGTGTGACCCTTGTGGGTACTGTTTGCGTGCCGTGGTGGTTGGATTGTGGTGCCGGTGGCGGTAGGCGGCGGCGCGCGGTAGCGGAGCGGTTGTGGCCGTTTGTTGGTCTTTTTATTTTATTTTATTTGTTTTTGTTGTTGTTGTAGTTGTTTTTTTTTTTTTGCGGCGGCCGACGTTTGGTTGCTCATGTATGTTTCTGGAGACTCTTGTTTGTTTGTGTGTTTGCTTGCTTTGCGGATGTCGTGTCTTTTGTGTGTGTGTTGTGTCTCTCTCTGTCTCAAAGCGGCGGGGGGACGTGAGACGTGGAAGTGGCCGGCGGGAATTGGGAAGGCGCGGTGGCGTTGACGTTGTAGTGTAGCGTAGCGTGCGCGCGCCTCGGAGACGGCGGCGGCCAGCCACCCGTGGTGTGTGGTGACGTCGTCCGGCTGTTGTGTGTGTGTGTGTGTGTGTGTGTATTGTGAGGGATGGGAGTGACGTCGATTGTTGGCGAGAGCGGCTGTGGACGGGAGGGGAATTGGTTGTTGTTGTTTTGCGGGGCGGCAAGACCGACAAAAGTTTTGCTCGCGACGGAGAGATGTTAGTGGCCCTGAAAAGGGCCGTTTTTGTTGGGCGGGCGCGCGTGCGCGTGCGCGGCGCGGTTTCTAGGCGCGCTCGCCGCGGATGCGGCGCGCGAGCTGGATGTCCTTGGGCATGATGGTGACGCGCTTGGCGTGGATTGCGCACAGGTTGGTGTCTTCGAAGAGGCCGACGAGGTAGGCCTCGCTGGCCTCCTGCAGGGCCATGACTGCGGAGCTCTGGAAGCGCAGGTCGGTCTTGAAGTCCTGGGCGATCTCGCGCACTAGGCGCTGGAACGGCAGCTTGCGGATGAGCAGCTCTGTGCTCTTCTGGTAGCGCCTGATTTCCCGCAGGGCGACGGTGCCCGGCCTGTAGCGGTGGGGCTTCTTGACGCCGCCGGTGGCGGGCGCGCTCTTCCTCGCCGCCTTGGTGGCGAGCTGTTTGCGCGGCGCCTTTCCGCCGGTGGACTTGCGGGCCGTTTGCTTTGTGCGGGCCATAGCGGTTAGCGGCGTGGAGGTGCGTGCGGTACACGAAGCGTCCGGTGCTGCCTTGACAACGGGCCCGCGCGGCCCCGCGCCGCGCTTATATGCCCTCGGTGCGCGTGGTGGGGGGAGGGCGGGCCAGAGTCTATATAGGGGGGCGGCGGCAGAGAGCTCGCACCGTAGCCGACTCGCTAGCGCCGGGTGAGGAGCTGGCGCTTGTGTTTTTTCGCTTGCTTGCTTTGAGGAGGAGGAAGGAAGAAGAATGACAGGCCGCGGCAAGGGAGGAAAGGGGCTGGGCAAGGGTGGCGCCAAGCGGCACCGCAAGGTGTTGCGCGACAACATCCAGGGCATCACGAAGCCCGCCATCCGCCGCCTGGCTCGCAGGGGCGGCGTGAAGCGCATCTCTGGTCTGATCTACGAGGAGACCCGCGGAGTGCTGAAGGTGTTCCTGGAGAACGTGATCCGCGACGCGGTGACGTACACTGAGCACGCCAAGCGCAAGACTGTGACGGCCATGGACGTGGTGTACGCCCTGAAGAGGCAGGGGCGCACCCTGTACGGTTTCGGTGGTTAGGCAGGCAGGCAGCCAGCCAGCCGGTGTGCTGTGCTGCGTTGTGGCCTTCCCGCGGCCGTGCCGTGCCCGTGCTTGGTGGGAGAGACGAAAACGGCCCTTTTCAGGGCCACCACACTGTTCGGAGATTGAAAAGTGCGAAAGAGTCTGTGTTGCCTGTGCGTGTTGTTGTTGTTGTTGCTGCTGCGCGTGCGTTAGTTTTTGAGTTTGACGCGATGGGCGCGGCTGAGTCCAGTGTGTGCGTGGTTTGTTGTTTGTTTGTGGCGTGGGCATAGGCGGGCGGGCCGGATCGATCGATCGATCGATCGGATCAGCTGTTTGGTTTTTTTTGTCTGTGCCACGCGCGCCCCTTTAATTGAAACATTATAATGCTAACAATGATCATCACATTATCGGTGTATTGATGTCGTTGTCGTTTGGAACGCGACTCTGTGCGTGCGCGGAGGGGTGCAGAAACAAAAAAGACAAAAAGAGAGAAACGACAAAATGTGTGCGCGTTCGGCCACACGGGCTGTGGACAAGATGGCGGACGTGCGCCGGCGCTGGCTGTGCAATGTATGTATGTGGACGTGTTGTGTAAAGTGCGGCGAGCACGGACGACGGAAACTTTGCTTTGGACGTAGGTTTGTGTGGTGGCCCTGAAAAGGGCCGATTGTTGTGAGCCGAGCCGGCAAGGCAAAGGCAGGCGCGTTTGCGTGCAGGGAGCACGCAAGCGCAGCGCCGCGCTCTCTGTTTAGGCCTTCTTCTCGGTCTTCTTTGGCAGCAGGACGGCCTGGATGTTGGGCAGGACACCACCCTGTGCGATGGTGACGCCCGACAAGAGCTTGTTGAGCTCCTCGTCGTTGCGGATGGCGAGCTGCAGGTGGCGCGGGATGATGCGCGTCTTCTTGTTGTCGCGGGCCGCGTTTCCGGCCAGCTCGAGCACCTCAGCCGCGAGGTACTCCATGACGGCGGCGAGGTAGACGGGCGCCCCGGCGCCGACGCGCTCGGCGTAGTTTCCCTTGCGCAGGAGGCGGTGGATTCTGCCGACCGGGAACTGGAGCCCAGCCCTGCTTGAGCGGGACTTTGACTTGCCCTTGACTTTGCCTCCCTTTCCGCGTCCGGACATGGCGTTTGGCTAGTTGAAACACGTAACGTAACGGTGCGAGCCGCAGCGAGTCGAGCAGCGGAGTGCGTGGCGGCGGGACTAGGGTGGGGGTCCCTTTATGGGCTCGGGTGCGGCGGCCGGTTGCGCGCGCGCCCCATTGGTCGGCGGCCGCAACAGGGCGAGCTGGTAAAGGTGGGGTGTTGCGGTAGCGGCGGGTGCCACTGTGTGGGGAGACGCTGACTAGAGCGGAGCGCTTGCTGCTTGCTGTTGTACGTTCGAGATGCCGCCCAAGACTAGCGGGAAGGCCGCCAAGAAGGCTGGCAAGGCGCAGAAGAACATTTCGAAGGGCGACAAGAAGAAGAAGCGCAAGAGGAAGGAGAGCTATGCCATCTACATCTACAAGGTGCTGAAGCAGGTGCACCCCGACACGGGCATCTCGTCGAAGGCGATGAGCATCATGAACAGCTTCGTGAACGACATTTTCGAGCGCATTGCGGCCGAGGCGTCTCGCCTGGCGCACTACAACAAGCGCTCGACCATCACGTCCCGCGAGATCCAGACGGCTGTGCGGCTCTTGCTGCCTGGCGAGCTGGCCAAGCACGCCGTGAGCGAGGGCACGAAGGCGGTGACCAAGTACACGAGCTCCAAGTGAGGGGGTTAAGGCTCTAGGGAGCTCCCCTCCGTTGCGAGAGCGGCAAAACGGCCCTTTTCAGGGCCACCAAATTGCCTTTGCGGGAAGAGCGGAATTGTTGTTTGTGTGAGGCGGCGCATAGCTACCCGGTTTGGTTGGTTGCGAAGCAGCTGGTGGTGGTGGTGGTGGTGGTTATGCGTGCTCGCGAGTCGTGGCGTGGTTGGTTGGTTGGTTGGTTGGTTGGTTGGTTGTTTGTCGACACACAGACAGGAGGTGTTGTCTGTGTCGCTGATTCCTTTCCTTTCTTTGTCTCTGTCTGCCCGGTTAGTCACGTGACTGCAATTGAAACCCCTCGCGATTGTTGGATGTCACCGTTAGGGCCGTCTGCGGGTTTGTTTGTTGTCACATCATACATACATGATGGCGAGGGTGAAATGTTGTGTTGCCGTCTACTATTCCCTTTGCTGTACGGCGTGGAGGTGTGTTGGTGACGTTTTAAAAAAAAAAAAAAAAAAAAAAATGGACGTGTCTTTACTAGTCATTAAGAAGACGCAAGAATTGTACGGGCGGGTGGGGTAGGCGACACGCACGGTGGTGTACCCATTTATTTGGCCCTTGATTTTGATAGCCGTTTCTGCAGTTGATTTGAATGATTGATTGTTGTGCGCACGCACGCCGGTGTCGTCATTCAAGGTGCACGTGTGTTCGGTTCAGTGACGGTAGACGACGACGGCCGTTGTTTGTTGTTATGGGCGTACACGCGGTTGTCTGTGTCCCCCGGTGAAATGGCCGGTTTGTCGGTGATGTGATCCGATCCGGCGGCCCTGAGTAGCTGTCTATGGGCATCATGGCAACGTGTCGGTCTGAACACCCGTCTCACTGTGGCACCGTCGGCGCTGCGAACGGTGACGAAAGGCTGACTGTGATCGGTCGGATGTCATGTCTTGTCTGGGCAGAACGTGTGGAATGAGCAAAAAAAAAAAAAAACTGTGGGGACGGAAACAATGGTGGAGGAGGGGAACGAAAATAATAAAACGAAACGAAACGAAGAAAAAGAAGAAGGAGAAGCAATCACCGGAAAACGAGACAGGGGAAAAACGGAGAGGCGCTGTCTAGAGCAACGGAACGTTCCCGTGCATTGCAGCCGCACTGACATGCGTTTACGGCGCGGCTGCAAGTGTCGGCCGTGGTGACGGCTGAATTGCATTGCCTTCCCGGATGCAACGTTCGCCCGATATGGCTCGGAGGAAGAATCTATGAGAGAGTGCCTTGCCCTTGCCGTTTCGTGTGCGGTGTAGCGAATGATGTGTGTGTGTGTGTAGTGGGGAATGGATGGTCGATAGCTGCCGTCACGGTCGAGATAACGCAGTCAAAGGTGTCGCGAAAAAGTGTGTTAGCCGTGGTTGGTTTGTGTGTTTGTTTTGTTTTTAAAGAGAAGGGACGAGAGAAAGAAGGTAGGTGGAGAGTGCGTTGCGTGTTGCGAACTGCGTCCGTGAATACGGCAGTATTTGGTGGTGGGCGTGCCCTTGCAGGTGGCCCGGAAGGCGTGTTCGTTTCGCGGTAGTGTGGACGGGTGAGGGGCACGCGTAACGCTGCGCTGCTGGCATATTCGGGAGATGGGAGGGGGCGAAAGGAGAAAGGAGACGCGGAGGGCGCGTGTGGGTGGTTCGCGCTGCGCTCGGCGGTTGTGTTTGTTTGTGCAACAAATGTGTTGCCGGGAGGGGGACCGTTGTTGTGGTGGTTGCGGTTGTAGCCTCCGACGCGGCTGGCAGTGAACAACGTGAGACGACGGATGCGTGGCTGGGGCGGCGCATGTCGCCGGTGCCATGCCTTTAGAGCCGCGTGGTCGGGGTGTGCGCACCGCGTGTCGTGTTGCGAGACATCACATGTGCTGCTGCGCACCGGTGGCGTGGCGTGGCGTGGCGTGGGGGCGAGGAGAGCGAGCCGCGCCAGTACCGCGCGGTGTGCTTGTGCGCCGGAGAATGGCACACTGCGCCTGCCCGTTGAGGAGGCTGATGGCCGTGGTGTGGTGGAAATGGAGCGCGTCGGACGTGTACCAATGAGAAAGAGAAACAAAGCAAGCAAGCAAGCAACCACGAACGAAAGGTGGAGGGCGGCATTGTGTCACATGTGGCGGTGGGGAAAAACGAAAAAAAAAAACAAAAAACAAAAAACAAAACAAACAACAAACAACAAACAAAGACGTTAAGAAAGAGGAGAAACAACAAAGACAATGAGTCGTGCGTTCGCGAGGGGGGTGGGTGTGCGTGCGTAACGCCGGTACGCGCAGTGCGGAGCCCAACGGCTGTGTCGTCGGCCGAATGGGTGCGGGAATAGAGGCCGCGTCGGCACGGAGAAGGAAGGACGCACGCGCGCTGCGGCGTTGGCGCGGTTTGCGGCTGGCGCCTTTGGTGGCAACGGCCAGGACAAGCAGCGGTGTATGGTGTTGTGCGGGGCGGACAGGGGCGGCGGTGGTGGACGGGGAGGAGGCGGTGGCGTGTGTGGTACGGCGAAAACGGGACGGACGGCCGGCGGATGTTGAGAGGCGCCGCCCGCGCACGCACGCAGACACACAGAAGGGAAGAGCGAGAAAGGAACAAATGGAGGGGGCGAATGTGGAGGTGCGGGGAGGGGGAGGCGGTGGTGTTTGTGGGCATGTGGTGGGAGAGAAGGGCGGGGGCGGAAGGACAGAGGCGCGAGGCGACAGCCTGTGCTTGTTGCTTGCTTTGCGTCTTTTTGTTTTTGTTTTTTTATTTTGTTTTTATCCTTTGGTCGCCTTGGAGCCTGTCGGTCCCGTCCGTGTGTGGCCACGCTGTGGGTGCGTGTATGTTTGTACGTTTCGTTTTTTGTCTTCTTCTGCAGCAGAGGCGGCCAGCAAATGCGTGCGGTTGGATGGATGGGCGGCCACGGCACGGCACGGCACGGCACCGCACCTGTGCCCAAGGAGGAGACGCTGGCGGCGGGCCACCCTCGGATGCGGCCGGCCGGGGCTGTGTGCGCCGCTGCAACAACAACGAGTAAACAAGACGAAGACGAAGCGGATGGCT
>NW_026045895.1:0-30000 GCF_023898315.1 Schistocerca nitens
GGGAAAATAAGGGAACTGGCGGGAAAATGCTCCTATCAGACCACAAACAATGTGAATGTGATCTTGTTTATTTAAAAGACTCTTGAAAAGTGGGTCACTTGCTGCCACATTATACCTTCCTCAGTATCTTTAAAAATTCTCCCAAAGACTCTGGTATATGAACATATAAGCACTTTTTTATGCTGAGAGAGAAGAAGACATTGACAGTGGCAAAGAGGCGGAAAAGTAAATGAATTCTATCCGTAGTAGATACTGTCAAACTCCGTGACTGTTCCTTTATAGCATGTGGAAAAATTATGTTACTGGTAGTGGAAATTTTTCTACACCCTGGAAGAGTAAATACTGGAAGATAGTAGGTAGTGGTTGTGTTGCAGAAAGAGTGAAGAAGACAGTGGCAGTGTGAGAGAAAGAAAGAGTGGCAGTGGAACATGAGAAAGTGGAAATGGATGTGGGTGAGAGCCAATGATAATGAGAGACAGAATATATGACAATGGCAGCCAGAAAGAGAGAGATAATTGACAGTGAGAAGAGGCAACAGCAGTTGGCGGGAAGGATGAGGTGGTAGCAACAAGAGAGAGCAGGAGGAAGACAGTGATGGTGAGAGGAGACAGTTGCAGTATGACAGAACAAAGGAGACTGTGGCTGTGAGACAGGAGGCAGTGACAGAAAGATACAAAGATACGACGACAGTGAGTTGTACTGAACGAGTGAGGACAAGAGGGAGTGGGTGGATGTGAGCAACTTAACAGCAAAGGATTAGTGGGTGTCTGTGAGTTTCAGTTAGGGCATGTTGTAAGAGTTTGAGGTGACTTGCATGTTAAAAAAAAAAAGTGCGAATAAGTTTGCGTGCCAAAATTTTTTGGAAAATTTTTAAATGTGCTAAGGAAGGTAGAATGAGGCAGGTGGTATGCTGCTTTCAGTCAGTCTCTTAAATAAATGAGAAAATATTCACATATTTGGTGCTCCGATAGGAGATTTTTCTGCTGATAGTTTTTATACTGTATAATAAGAGCTTTTTTCAGTGAAATACTTACTTTTGCAAAAATTTCAGCAGATTCTTTTTCTCCAGAATACTGTTCGCTTGTTTTCTTCTTTTGGCTCTACTTACACTTTCAGCAAAATATTGTTCCTGTTGAGAAGCAGCAGCGTATTCTCACCAGAGAACAGTGCTTCTTTAAGGTGTCTCTTGAGATCATCTTTCTTTCCACATGTAGTTTGATAGTTATGAAATCTGTAGAGCACTGAGTTCGAATCCATAGCATGTAAGCCTCGTTTAGCATGTATCAGAGCCCTTTCATGGGTCGTATGATACATGCTTGACAATGCTGCAGATAGAACTGCCAAAGTAGTCAGAGTAGAAGTAAAGCCAAAAATAACTCTTCTCCCTACAGTGAATCTTTCCAGTCTCCGACCACCTCCCAAAGTCCCACTGTCCAGCCACAGAGGAGCGTTCCTCTCGTAACTCAGTACCACCCAGGACTGGAGCAACTGAATTACATTCTCTGTGGGGTTTCAGCTACCCCTCTCGTCATGCCCTGAAATGAGAAATGTCGTGCCTACTATCCTTCCCACCCCTCCTACCATGGTATTCTGCCGTCCACCGAACCTACACAATATACTCGTCCATCCTTACACAACTCCTGTTCCCAACCCCTTACATAATGGCTCGTATCCTTGTAATAGATATAAATGCAAGACTCGTCCCATACGTCCTCCCATCACCACGTGCTTCAGTCCGGTCATGAACATCACGTATCTCATCAAAGGTAGGGCTACCTGTGAAATGACTCATGATCTAAAAGCTAAGCTGCAACCACTGTGCTGCCTTATATGTGGGCATGTCAACCAACAAGCTGCCTGTCCACGTAAATAGCCACCGACAAACTGTGGCCACGAAACAAGTGGACCACCCTGTTGCTGAACATGGTGCCAAACGTGACATCCCTTATTTCAGTGACTGCTTCACAGCTCGTGACATATGGATTCTTTCCACCAACACCAGCTTTTCTGAATTGCGCAGGTGGGAACTTTCCCTGCAATAAATCCTACATTCCTGTAACTGTCCTGGCCTCAACCTTCATTAGTCACTGTCCTCACCCATCCAGCCCCTTCTCTGTTCCCATTCTGGCACTACAGAGCCCTCATTCCACCATTGCATCCAGTCTTTTTACTTCTATCTTTTTCCACTACTTCACCCCCTTCCCCTCACCTCTCCCCTTCCCTCTATCTAACCTATGGCATTTCACTGTCTGCCATCCCCACCATACTATCCCTCCCCCTCCTCGCCCCAGCCTCCTCCTTACCCACACCTAGTCACCACTCCTATCATTGTTGTGCCTATCAGCGATTCAACATCTCTGCTATATGGTGAGTAGCAACTTCCCTTTTCATATTATTGTTAAAAGGAACTGTGGGACTCTTTGCAGTGTTATATCAGCAAGTAGAGCACAGAGCAGACCCGTGCGTACATCGTATTGGTCTTGATGGCAAACAGCTGGGCAATCTAACCAGCAGTGGTATTAGAATTACTAAATGGCAGATGGCTGCATACAGCCATACCAGTATGGTGAAAGCACAGCAGATGGTGCTTGTATCTTATTTACAGACAAGGGTAATATTGAACTGATCAACCTTTACATGACATCGAGGAATAAATTAGATTAAAATTAAAATGTAATGAAAATTAAAATTATTGAACAGATGATAAGGGTCATCCAAATCATGTGCAACACTATAGTGCTTACTGTACATACTAGCTAAACAGTATTGTGGAAAATGGTGGTAATATTAAAAGTCACTCAACAAGTATGACATGGATAAACTGTGCAAAAGCAGCATCCATGAACAAATAAATAAATAAAACAACAGTAAAACTGCAATAAAACTTTTACAAACCTTAAAAACATTAAAAACATTAAAAAATTAGATATGCATGTGTGAGAGGCGGAATGTAGAGAGACTGTGCTATTAAATGTGTGTTCAGGAACTGCTGAATTATAGTGAATGTTCATACAGGGCACTAAAAATCTCAACATTTGAGTGCCTACGTGGTGGTCATGGGATAACATACATTATACATTATAGAAAAAGACTGTGAATAAAAGGTCCAGAACCTATGGTACACACTGAGTGGGTCTTAGGTTTGAATATGACAATGTTGTTGTTATGGGCTTCAGTCCTGAGACTGGTTTGATGCAGCTCTCCATGCTACTCTATCCTGTGCAAGCTTCTTCATCTCCCAGTACCTACTGCAACCTACATCCTTCTGAATCTGCTTAGTGTAATACGATGATCAAAAAACTTATTGGAATAATAGTGCTAAGTCAATTGGGGGGGGGGGGGTTTGGGGACCTTATGACAGGTATAATTAAAATGTCTTGATTCTTACTAACCAGCTGACCATTAAGATTAGCACACTATGTTCGCATGAATGTATAACAATTTCGATTTCTTCTAACAAATTCAGCATTTTTTTAGTTGAATGGGGTCCTTTTTAATTGCTTAGTGTTGGTGATGGCCACTAGCTTTTAGGTACTCTGCAAACACTGAGTGGTGTTTAACCTGCCCTTTTATATTCAGTAAATGCTTACAAAATCTAGTCCTAAACATCCTACTTGTTTGTCCTATATATGAAGCATCACATTCACTGCAATTGATCTTGTACACACCTGAGCCAGCAATTTTATCTCTATACAACTGTTCATTGTAGATATAACAGTTCTTAGGTTGTTGGCCAAAGCAAAAATAACGTCTACACCCTGTTTCTCAAAAATGTTTAGCTACCTGGTACAAAAGATGTTCTACAAAGGAGATTCTCACAAAATTAGAATTAGTTGCTGGTGAAATGAGTGGGATGTTGTACGCAGTTTGTGAAGTCTGTTTTCTGTATAGATTGTCAACTGTCACTGGCTTATTACTGTTACGAACAGCAGTGTAATTCACATTACACAAATTTTTTTCTATGGATGCTGGGTTCAACGGTATTTCAGTAATGCAGTGGACTGTAGTGTTTTTCATTAATTTTAATTTAATCCTTTGTATGAAGTATAGGTGAATCAGTTCCATATCAGCCTTACCCATAAATTAAGATGCTAGGGCCATCTGTTGTGCTTTTATTTTATTGGCTGGCTGCATGCAGTCATCAGCTGTTTAGTAATTCTAATGCTGCTGCCAGCCAGTTAGACCATCTACTGTTTGGCATCCAGGCCAATACAGTGTATGAACGGCTGGGCGCCGTGGTCTACTTGTTACTATAACAGCTCAAAGGTTCTCGCAGTTCCCTTTAGTCATTCTGATGACCGAATTTTCATCCACACAGTTTTATGTGTATGTGATTGACATAGAGTTTTGATAGCCAGTGTAGTATACTTCATTTGACAGTTTTACTTAATCTGATGGTGTCTGACCATGGTGGAACATGTTATTTTTAAATAAAATAACTTTGCAACTGTGAGTGTTTTATTTTCAATGTAACCATGAAAACCAGTCACTGTATCAATCAGCCAATGATGGATTGGAATGAATACAATTTTAGTTGGGAAATGAGGAGTCTGGGCAACAACTGTCATGTCGAGTAGCTATCGCTTTGGCAGAACTGCACTGATGAGAGCCCTCAGATGAGTGGATGCTATCATGGTGGACTACTTCTGATGAAGAGAATCGAGCTACACTATGGCGGTGGCCGTACTGGCCCAGCAGTCTCATCAGTGTGGCCAACTTAATTTGATACAGAAGGATATAACTCCAATACGTTTCTCTCATTAGCTATGAATTGAGATAAAAACTGACCTTTTGGACAGATAGAGGGAGGGGCGGGAGGTGTGTGTGTGTGTGTGTGTGAGAGAGAGAGAGAGAGAGAGAGAGAGAGAGAGGAGAGAGAGAGAGAGAGAGAGATGTGTGTTAATTCCTGGTCTTTCACAGTACTGACAATTAATCCTTCGCAAACAATTACTTTTTATGTAGGAAGTTGAAGGCAAGTAAGCTGTGGCACCCCATTGCAGTTGCAATGCTCCCATGACGGTCTCTCGTATTACGTGGGAGAGCCTCTTCGTTGCTGGCCAAGTCATTACTGAAATATTAGTTGATAATGTAAGGTGGCGAATCAGATTTTAAATTTTATGCTTCAGAGTGTATTGTATACTTCTACCTAAATTTTTATGGTCCTTCTGGCTGCTGGACAGGGGTGGAAGGTAGCCTCTCTGCCGCAGTTTTATCCCAACTTGGTTCCAGCATCTGGTTCAGACACTGGCATACCTATTTAATGAGGTGTTTCGTGTGTTGTGTGGTGTGCTACGCTCTTGAATAACTTTCCATTCACCATTAGTTAGTAATACTGACTGGCTTTGTTTGAACTGCAAAATCATAACAACTGTGAACCTATTCATTGGTGTAGACTTTATCTCCTTCTGCAACTTCTTCTGTGCTGGAAGCTGAAAAGGTTTCTCACAAATCATAATGTTGCCAAAAATGATAGTACAATTGTGGAATTGTTTAAGCACTAACACCATCTGTAGCCAACCTATTTTATCGAGAAATGTAAAGATATTGCTCGGAACACAGCTCTACATCTACATCTACATGATTACTCTGCAATTCACATTTAAGTGCTTGGCAGAGGGTTCATCGAATCACGATCGTACTGTCTCCCTACCATTACACTCCTGAATAGTGCGCAGGAAAAACGAACACCTAAAGCTCCAGCTAAGCCATGCTGCTTTTATCATTATATTGACATAACTTCCATAATCTGGCCCTGTGGACGTGAATAACAGGGAGAATTCTTAGAACACCTGAAAGGCATTTACAACCGCATTAGGTTTATGGTGGAACTAGGGATAGATGGTACATCGCCCTTCTGTGACGTCTTCTTTCATTGGAAAACCAGTGGCCACCTCAGCCACAGTGTCTACAGGAAACCTGTATAAACAGGTTGGTATTTGCACAATTTCAGCCACAACTGCCCTGCCCAAAAACATGTCATTCTGAACACCCTTATCCTTCATGCTGAAGTTTTCTTGGATGCTGAAAATCTGACCCTAGAACTAAGCCACCTCTGAGAAGTCGTTTGGGAAAATGGCTACAATCACCATCAAGTATCATGGACTTTCTATGGTAAGATAGCAAGAAAAACTGTGTTGAAGGAGAGAGCAACAAACATACATGTCTGCCTTTCTGTGCCGCAGTGCGGGAAAGTTTCATCTGCTCCTGAAGAGAGACAACATTTCATCCGTGTTCAGGCCCCCAGCAAAAATACGACAGTTTAAAAGGCCTGTGAAGGACAATTTAGGGCTTAGAACGCCTATAGTGTACAAGGTAACATGTCTGTGCAGCTGCCACTACGTCAGTACACACTGTGGAGCAATGTCGGATGGAACACGAGAGGTTCTTACATGTACACTATCTTGACAAATCAGCTGTGGCAGAAACTGCTTTAGAAAATAAATACGGAATTCTGTTCAATGAAACATATGTCATTATGAAGACAAAAGGGATTTTGGGATAGCTTTGTAAATGCAGCTACAGAAATAAAAATATCTGAAAACACAATCAATAAGGATGGCAGTTTGCAGCTCAGCACAGCCTGGCACCCAGCCACCAGCCAACACAGGTATATAATGTCAAGGTTATGGTGACACGGTAGTCATTTACCACTAGACAATAGCCAAGGAGAGTGTGGTCGAAGGCTCATGGGATTTCAACCATCTGACACGCTGAAAGCCCAAGATTTTATTAATTCATATCACTGTGAGACAGTGCATTCATATATTTAGAGGCCTTCTTTGCTAAAATCCGTATGTTGACCAAATTGGTACAATAGCCAGACACATTGTACATTACTTTCTGACAAGTGGTATGTATCAATACCATTTCATTTGGTGTTATTGATGTCAGTTCTCTCCTAAATAACAGCTAATGAATGCCTTTTACGACACTCCAGATATCGGTGGCATCATCACGATTTTCAGTAATGTCTTTGTTACATGGAGCGTGCTGTATGTCTGAGGCAGGAAGTGACATTACACAGAATAAACTGTGCAAACAGCAGGCTCCCTAAAGCGTAGTAAGATTTCTCTCACCTTAGCTTGCAGACATACTTTGTGCATCCAGATTCACATTACACACACAGAAAGGGTGCAAATGACCAAACAGACTACTATATTAACTTGGTAGTTGAATAAAGCTTTCACAGTGGTGGTCATCATTTGCCAGTGCGGTAAATGTTGTGTAACGAATCACTCCACCAAAATGATATGTCGCACTACTTTCATTGTAATGTTGCCAGAGTTGTAATTTCTTTTTTAGATTATCTTAGTGCTGCTCCTGTTATACAGCCGACTTGTCAGCTATTGGCATGTTGCTTTCTGTGGGTGGCTGAAAGGCTTCTGCTTTCTAGATTTCCAAAAAGCTTTTGACACAGTGCCCTACTGCAGTCTGTTCATGAAGATACAAACATATGGGATAGGTTCCCAGATGTGTGGGTGGCTCGAAGACACCTCAAGTTATAGAACCCAGTACAATGTCCTCAACAGTGAGTGCTCATCACAGATGAGGGTATCGTAAGAAGTGCCCCAGGAAAGTGTGATAGGATCACTATTGTTCTCTAAATACATAAATGATCTGGCAGACAGGTTGGGCAGCAAACTGTGGTTGTTTTCTGATGATGCTTTGGTGTCCAGGAAGGTGTCATTGTTGAGTGATTTACTGCAGGAGGTCACAAGATGACTTCGACGAAATTTCTAGTTGGTGTGATGAATGGCAGTTAGCTCTAAATGTAGAAAAATGTGAGTTGATGTAAAGGAGTTGTGGAGGGAGAGGGGGAAAACTGCAATTTTCGAATACAGTATTAGTAGTGTCGTGCTTGACACGGTCACGTTGTTTAAAAATATGGCTGTAAAGCTGCAGAGTGAAATGAAACGGAATGAGCATGTGAGGTTTGAGGTAGAGAAGGCAGATGGTAGGCTTCAGTTTATTGGGAGAATTTTGGGAAACTGTGTTTCATTTGTTAAAGGCGACCACATATAGGACGCCAGTGCAACCTGTTCTTGAGTACATCTCAAGTGTTTGGGATCTGCACCAGGTTACATTAACGGAAGACGTTGAAGCGGTTCAGAGATGGGCTGCTCGAATTGTTGCTGGTACGTTCGAACAACATGCAAGGTTACATAGTTGCTTCAGGAACTCAAATGGGAATCCCTGAAGGGAAAATGACATTGTTCTTGAGGAATACTATTGACAAAATTTTGAGAACCCTCAATCTGAAGCTAACTGCAGCCAACCTACACTTTGTGTATGGATCATGAAGGTAAGATATGAGAAATTAGGGCTGAAACAGAGACATAAAGACAGATGTGTGGGACATGAAAGGAAATGACAAGTAGTGCTACACAGTACCCTCTGTCATGCACCTTATTATGGCTTTGCAGAGTATGTATGTAGATATAGATCCTGGTCAGATGCTTGAGATACACATTCCACCACATGACAAGCCTCAGTGGGCTTCGAACTGCTCCCAGCCGACATCTGCCCTCACCTTACCTTATTATCTTTTGTCTCCTGATGGCTTTGCCTCAATGGTAACACTGGTTCCTGTCTGATCACTGAAGTTAAGCACTGCCGGGATGAGCTAACATTTGAATGGGTGACCATTTGGTCTGCCGAGTGCTGGTGGCAAGCGGGGTCCACTCAATCCTTGAGGCAAACTGAGGAGCTACTTGATAGAGAAGTAGTGGCTCCTGTCTCGTAAACTGACATACAGCTGTGAGTGTGGTGTGCTGATCCTATGCCCTCCAGTGACACCTGTGGGCTGAGAATGACTTGGCGGCCGGTCGGTACTGTTGGGCCTTCATGGCCTGTCCGGGTGGAGTTTTCTGACTCTCTTTAATAACCTATTGTTAACACCTGATATGGCTGCTTACATAGATTTTTTAAATGAAATGATTTTTTTTCCTGCACTCAGTGTGGAGGGACTGAAGATCATAGTGTTTTGGTCCCTTAAAACTCCGTAATCCAGCCATCTATTTATCTTTTCTTTCTGTATTTCTATGAATGAATGGTTAGTGAGCAGTCTGTTGTTAAGATGAACATGTTTATTGTTTTTGATGTAATACAAACAGAATATACACTATGCTTGAGGTCTGACTAATAGTAAAAAATCCACATTATGCATTAGATTGAATAGATATGAAGAAATGATTATTTAAAAGACGACTGTCATTTTCCTGCCTTCTGGTGCCAAGGTACCAATGTTACAAGGTACAGTATAGAAATACTGAAACTTGGGGTGAATGTCGTGAAAGAAGAAATAAGTAAGGAAAAGAAAAAAAAAAAAGCAAAATTTATCCAGGAAGAGATTTGTGTAACATTAATCATCTCCCCTGGAGTGCATAGTTCAGCTTCAAGTATGAAAATTTGGTTTAAACACTGTTGTTTCACATTTATGTACAACATTTTGTTTGTAGAACAGAATGTCGAAAGAAGGAATAGAACCAAATTTGAAAAACGTAGTTACTTCTTTTGCTCCTGGGCTATGCTTTCAGTAACTTACTCATTTCTCTAGTTGTGAAAGAAATAATTTAAAAGTTTGCAACTGCGTATATGTTCCCAACAACCCACATAATTTAGTTAACGTACACATCCATACTGTTGTAACAAAGCATTCTGGATGTCATCGTTATTTAATTTGCTGTAGAATAAGTAAATACAATGAGGCAACTTAAACAATGGAAAGTCCAGGTTGGAATAGCAAAAATTATTAAAAGGATAGATCGCTACACACTGTAAAAATGACACATTGAGGTGCAGCCACGCACAACAAAATACTGTTGCATACAGAACTTAGCTTTCAGCCAAAATCTTTTTCAGAAAAGAAAGGTGTCACCCCCCCCCCCCCACACACACACACACAACACACACACACACACACACACACGACTGGCATCTCCAGCCACTTAAGCTGGACCGCTGAAGGAAATGGCTGAAGCACTGGGAGATCAAGTCGTGTGTGCCAGACGTTTGCCTTCTTATGTGAATGCGTGTGTTGTTTTCCTTTCTTTCTGGATGAAGGCTTTAGCCAAAAGCTAAGTGTGTATCAGTTGGCTCTTTTTTTTTTCCTGGGTCTGTCTGCAACTCAGTGTGTCATCCGTTCTTTTCATTATTGTAAATATAATCAGGATACGAAGTTTAACCTCGAAATAGTTGTATGCAACAGTTGTTGGGAAACCTAGTACTTTCAAAGTATGTAGTTTTGTAGATTATATACTGTTACCAAATAATTTAAAAATAACTGTCAGAGCTGGCAATATATGTGAACTTGACAACAAAAAGCAGCCAGATTCAAACATTGTGACTACACATTTCTGTCAGGAGAATTTGTTGAAGTAATGCAATCAGCACACAACAAAAGGTTGGAATGCAGATAGGAACAGTTCGTTAATATGAACAACACACCATTTTACACATATTAATAGTTCAACTCCCCCCAGCCCCCCCCCCCCCCTTCCATTCCCCCACCCCAATCTTTCTAAGGAAATGTGGGCTGCCCATCCACATATTGAGCAATACGCGTGACTGTATAACTAAGTGACACAATGTACAAATGAACAGCATTAAGTTTTTAAATATGGGCATGTGGATCACTGGAACAAATAACTGTCCTGCTATTCACTACCTTTAAGCACCTTCTTCTTCTCATAAATTTCACACTTTTCTCTTAAGAATTATCTGTGCTGTAATGAAGATGGAGACAGGAAAAGTCTGTCACACCCCCTTGTGGGTCCGGGGGTAAGAATCGGCCCGAGGTATTACTGCCTGTCGTAAGAGGAGTTTCACACATTTCGGCCTTTATGTGATGGTCCCCTGTAGGGTTTGACCTCCATTGTTCAAAATTTTCCAGAAGAGCAAGCCAATTGGGGAAGGGCGCCGTACGTGGTGCATCGTGTCCATCGTGCATTGAGATCTTTAGCCCACTGTCTCCTTGTCGCGTTTCAGTCCCGCTCATTCTCCATCTCTTGGGTGAGGACACCTTGCTGGGTGTGTTTTCCACTATGCACTATGCAGTGTTGCTTTCTTCGTCGAGGATGACCATGGATTTCTTTGCACCTGATACCCAGCACGGTAGCCAGTCTGTTGTGGTGGGGCCTAGATGTACCCGGTTGGTTGTAGCCCCCAGACCACACAGGGATCGCTCTGCTGATTCCTGCGCTGTTAACTCCCCATGTATGCCAAGGGGTAGATGCCCATCCCCCGGGGCATCAGGACTCCCACAAATGGCCATCCTGCCAGGTGGCCTTTGCTGTGGCTAGGTGTCACCCTTGGTGAGGTCCCCTGGTCGGAGTGGGTGGCATCAGGGCGAGTGACAGGTGATGAAGCATTCACAAGCTCAATGCAATGCACAGAAGTACGACCCCAAGACGTTCGCCTCCCTGGCCACACCATGGGAGGAATGTCAGGCTAAGGATGGCAGCAGACCTTACTCGACCTGGTACCTTGTAAGTTCTAGAGCTGATGGGGAATCTTTCATGACAATGAAGCCTTAGTTTTTTGTTGAGCATTTAGAAGACAAGTTTGGGGAGGTAAAGGGATTGTGGAGGCAGAGGGATTGTCCAAAATGAGATCTGGGTCAGTCTTGATCAAAACAGCATCATCTGTCCAGTCACGGTTGTTACTAAGTTGTGACAAGCTGGGGGATGTTTCTGTAACCATCATGCCTCATAAGAGCTTAAATATGGTCCAGGGTATCATATTTCACAGGGACCTTCTTTTGCAGTCTGACGATGAGCTTCACGCCAGTTTAGAGTGCCGAGGTGTACATTTCGACCAGTGTGTCCACCGCGATCCGAGGTATAATCAGGTTGCCAACGGTGCCCTCATCTTGGACTTCGAGGGTGATACATTGCCCGAGAAGGTCAAGGTGATGCTCTACTGGTGTAGTGTAAAGCCCTATATCACTCCCCCGATGTGGTGCATTAAGTGCTGGAAGTTCGGCCCGTATGTCTTCCCGCTGTACTTCCAGCGTCACATGTCGAGATGGCGGATGCCCATCACATCCCAATACTCCATGTGCCCCGCCTCTCATCTGTGTCAGCTGCGGAGAGCACCAATCGCCTTGCTCACCAGACCACAGGATTCTGCAGAAAGAAAGGAAAATCATGGAGTAGAAGGCCCTGCGCCGGCTCACCTACACTGAGGCTAAGAGGAAATTTGAATGCCTACATCCTGTACGTATAACATTGTCTTACTCCACCACTAAAACAGTTCTAGCCCCATCATCTCCACCAAACCCAGTCGCCTCTCAGAGTCGCAAGACTACACCTGCCCTCTTGATGGTGGTTGTGGGGGGAGGGGGGGGGTCACTTCCCTCCTTGTTATTCCTGCACCACCTACTTCAGGAGCAACCCCCCCCCCCCAACCATCTGTGATATCAGTCCCCACTTCTGTGCCAGAGAAGCGCAAGTCTTTTTTGGCTTCTCTCGCTACTAGGGGTCACTTGGGTCACTCCCTTCCCAGGTTTCTGCTAGTGGGAAATATGACACCCGCCAGTGGCTGAAGAGCTCAAAAGCAGCTGGTTGTAGGGCTTCACGCTCATCCTCAGTCCCGGAGACTGAGCCAGTGAAGTCCTCCCAGCCAGGGAAACCCAAGGAGCAGCGAGAGAAATCCAAAAAGAAAACCCCCAAGACCAAGGAAATTGTGGTGGCACCCACACCACCGCTACCTACAAGCTGTGCATCTGAGGATGGGGTGGAGATTCTGGCGTCCGCTGAGGACCTAGATTTTGCCAGACCCTCAGACACAATGGATATATACTGCTCAGGCAAAAAATCAGTGGCAGCAGGTGACTGAGGTGTAAACTGCCTCATTGAATGTTCCATGCCCTACCAGGCTCCTGATGGCATCACCCTCAAGTGGAATTGACGCTGTTTTTTCGACTGCCTGGCTGAGCTACGCCAACTGTTAAGCTTTACACCTGCCTTCTGCATTGCTCTCCTGGAAACCTGTTTCCTGGCAATGTGGACCCCTGCCCTCCATGGGTATAAACGACTATAATCGAGTGTCGGGTGGAGTTCGCGTTTATGTCCTAAACTCAGTCTGTAGTGACACTGTGCCCCTTCAAACCCCTCTTGAAGCTGTGGCTGTCAGAATAAGGATGACCCAGGAAACAACTGTCTGCAATGTATATCTTCCTCCAGATGGGGCAGTACCCCTGAACGTATTAGCTGCACTGATTGATCAACTCCCTAAACCTTTCCTACTTTTGGGAGATGTTAATGCCCATAACCCCTTGTGGGGTGGCACCATGCTTACTGGCCGAGGCAGAGATGTCGAAACTTTACTGTCTCAGTTCAACCTCTGCCTCTTAAATACTGGGGCTGCCACACATTTCAGTGTGGCTCATCGTAGTTACTCGGCTATTGATTTATCAATTTGCAGCCCGTGACTTCTCCCATCTAGCCACTGGAGAGCACGTGACGACCTGTTTTGTAATGACCCACTTCTCCATCTTCCTGTCAGTGCCCCAGCGTCAGGCCCACGGACACGTGCCTAGATGTGCTTTAAACAAGGCGGACCAGGAAATTTTAACCTCTGCTGTCACCGTTGAATTTCCCCCACACGATAACATCAATGTGATGGTTGAGCAGGTGACTACAACAATTATTTCTGCAGCAGAAAACGCGATCCCTCGCTCTTTAGGGTGTCCCCAGCATAAGGCAGTCCCTTGGTGGTCGCCAGAAGTCTCTGAGGCAATTAAGGAGCATCGGCGAGCTCTACAGTGGCATAAGCGGCACTCCTCCCTGGAGCACCTCATAGCCTTTAAACAGCTCTGTGCCCGCATTTGCCAACTTATCAAACAATGGAAGCAGGAGTGTTGAAGAGAGAAGTCTCCACCATTGGGTGCCATACATCACCTTCCCAAGCCTGGGCAAAGATCAAACGTCTCTTTGGGTACCAGACCCCAGCAGGTGTTAACATAAATGGTGTGTTATCTACCAAGGCAAACGCGGTTGCCGAGCACATTGCTGAGCTCTTTGCTCGAGCCTCTGCTTCAGAGAATCACCCCCCAGCCTTTCGCACTCTCAAACTGCGGCTGGAGGGGAAAGTCCTGTCATTCACTACATGCCACAGTGAGTTCTATAACAGACCCATTTACAGAATGGGAGCTCCTCAGTGGCCTTGCACATTGCCCCGACACAGCTCCTGGGCCTGATTGGATCCACAGCCAGATTAGTAAACATCTCTCATCTGACTACAAGCGACATATCGTCGTCATCTTCAATCCGATCTGGTGCACTGGCATCTTTCCATTGCCGTGGTGGGAGAGCACCATCATTCCGGTGCTCAAACCTGGTAAAAACCTGCTTGATGTGGATAGCTGTTGGCCCATCAGTCTCACCAACATTCTTTGTAAGCTGTTGAAACATATGGTATGTCGGTGGTTGGGTTGGGTCCTGGTGTTTTATCCAAAACTTCCTGTCGCTCTGTACTTTCCGTGTCCAAGTTGGTGCCTCCCATAGTTCCATCCATATCCAGGAGAACGGACTCTCACAGGGCTTTGTATTGAGTCTCTCTCTATTTTTAGTGGCCATTAATGGTCTAGCAGCAGCTGTTGGGCCCTCCGTCTCACCTTCTCTTTATGCAGATGACTTCTGCATTTCGTACTGCTGCTCCAGTACTGGTGTTGCTGAGCTTCACCTACAGTGAGCCATCCACAAGGTGCAGTCATGGGCTGTAGCCCATGGCTTCCAGTTTTCTGCCATGAAGACATGTCACGCATTTCTGTCAGTGTTGTACCACTCATCCGGAACCAGAAATTTACCTTAATGCTGATCCACTCACTGTAGTGGAGACATATTGATTCTTAGGTCTGGTTTTCGATGCTCGTTTGACTTGGCTTCCTCATCTTTGTCAGCTTAAGCGGAAGTGTTGGCAGCACCTCAATGCCCTCCACTGCCTGAACAACACCAACTGGGGTGTAGATTGCTCCATGCTGATGTGGCTCTACAGAGCCCTTGTTCACTCGCACCTTGACTATGGGAGTGTGATTTATGGTTCGGCGGTGCCCTCAGCATTGCATTTGCTCGACCCATTGCACCATTGCGGAGTTAGACTAGTGACAGGAACTTTTAGGACGAGTCCGGTGACAAGTGTATTGTTGGAGGCTGGAGTCCCTCCATTGAAGATCAGATGTGTGCAACTGCTCGCCAGTTACGTTGCACACAGTCATAGCTCTCCTGAACGTCCTAATTACCATCTTCTTTTCCCAACCACAGTGCTTCACCTCCCGCATAGGTGGCCCAGGTCAGGGCTAACGATTGCGGTTCATGTGCCATTGCTTCTGTCAGAACTGAAGTTCTTCTGTTCACCTGCTACGGTCGCAGGTTCGAATCCTGCCTCGGGCATGGATGTGTGTGATGTCCTTAGGTTGGTTAGGTTTAATTAGTTCTAAGTTCTAGGGGACTGATGACCACAGATGTTAAGTCCCATAGTGTTCAGAGCCATTTGAACCATTTTTCTGTTCACCACCTCTCCTCGAGGTCCATTCATGTACACCTCTGTGGTGTATCTGTAGGCTGAAGCTTCGCATTGACCTTTCGCATGGCCTTAAGGACTCCGTTAACCCTGTGGCTCTCCGCTGTCACTTCCTCTAGATTCTTGAAGCGTTCCAGGGCTCTGAAGTGGTTTACACCAAAGGCTCGATGGCTGACGATAGTGTTTTCTTTGCCTTTGTCAACAGAGGCCATATTGAACAGCATTCCTTGCCCGATGGCTGCCGTGTATTCACTGCAGAGCTGGTTGCCATATCTCTTGCACTTCAGTATATCCGTTCGTGCCCCGGGAATCGTTTCTTCTGTGTATTGACTCCTTGAGCAGCCCACAAGCTATCGACCAGTGTTACCCTCGCCATCCTTGGTAACATCCATACAGGAGTCCATCTATGCCCTTTACCGGTCCTGTCATTCAGTGGTGTTTGTAGGGACCCCAGGACACGTTGGCATTCCAGGCAACGAACTTGCCGACAGGCTGGCCAAACAGGCTACACGGAAACCGATTCTGGAGATGGACCTGAACCTGACCTGCATTCTGACTTACGCCGCAGGGTTTTTGGCTTTGGGAGATGGAATGGGATAACAGTACATGCAACAAACTGCGTGTCATTAAGGAGTCTACGAATGTGTGGAAGTCTTCCATGCGGGCCTCTTGCAGGGAATCGGTTGTCCTCTGGCAGCTCCGCATTGGCCACACTTGAGCGACCTATGATTACCTCTTGCACCGTGAAGACCCGCCTGAGTGTCGGTGCGGTGCCCAGTTGACAGTGGCCCATATACTGGTGCACTGTCCTACTTTGACTGCCAAGCGAAGAAATCTTGCGTTACCGGATTTGTTGCCGCCCATTTTACCTGACAACACTTCATTGGCTGATTTACTTTTACAATTTATTCGTAATGGTGGTTTTTATCATTTGATCGTAAGTTTTATCACATGTCCTTTGTCCCTCTGTGTCCTCCACCTTAGTGTTTTCAGGGTGGAGGTTTTAATGTGTTGCAGAGTGGCTGGCTTTTCCTTGTTATTCTCGTGCTCGGCCAGCCACTAGAATATTCTTTCTTGTTTTACTCTCTTCCGTGTCTAGTGGGTCTCTGTTGTTTTTTTGTCCTCTTTTGTTCCTTTTAGTGTTCGTTGCCTTTCCTTCGTTCTTGTAGGTTTGCTTTCTTTCCATTTTGCGTTGTATGTCTCGTCTGTCTTATTCTCACACTTGTGGCATTGTCTTATTAGGAATGAGAGACTGATGACCTCATAGTTTGGTCCCTACCCTCCTCTTTTAAACCAACCAACCAACCATCCCTGGTCATGAGTAATTGATAATTAAGATATAAGATGCTGACAGGAAAAGTCCCTGGTCACAAGTAATTACTTATGCACACACACACACACACACAATTACTCGCAGGGGAGAAATGGAAGCAAAGAGTGAAATTTGGCATTCTGAGATACTGAAGTGTTAACCATGGCCAAATTGTTGGAAACATTGCAACATGAAAGGAAGGAAGTAAATAAAGCAGCCCATCAAAAATGCAAGAGTTAGACCTCTTACTGCATTGAAGATATCATGTGCAATTCAATAGTTGTTTCATTTTTGATCACATTTTGTGTAACATATGACATACTCAGCTCCTGTTCATAAACCTAAATTATACCTACATTTCAGGTCACTTCAGTGTAATGAATATTAGTTATGACATGTTCTTTTTCAGTGACGACAGCCTAGGTTATGAATTCCCATTCGTACTGAAAGCAGTTCAGCGAGATGGTATGCAGTGTGCTCTGTGCCCGTGGTACAGATTTTGCCGCGGCTGTCGCATACCTTGCTCTGAAGCTGAATTCAACTTCAGATGTACACACCTAGCCATTGATTGGGATCCAACAGCTCTACACCTGCGTTATCAGACATCCCAGGAAAGGGTATGTGCATTTTCAGGCTCCAAACTAGATCATTTCTCCAAAATACTTATGCTAAAGAAAAATTTTCATCTGGATTAGTTGGTATATTCAGTGCAGTTGCTAAGATGTGCTTAAAATCTTACCTACAAGATTAACTGCAGCATTAGAGAACACATGTATCCAACTGTTGAAAAATGAGTGTTGTGAAACCAATGTATAAAAGGAAATAAGGAAGATGTCTCTAACTATAGACCAATATCACTAACTCCCATCTTTAGTAGGTATTCGAAAATATTGTGCTATCCCAGTGTAGTGCCTTTTCAGAAATCACAGACGTCTTACAGATTCTCAGCATGCCCTTAGAAAAGGGCAAAGCACAGCCTAAACATTTAGACAGTTCTTCCATGAAGTGTACTGCCTGTTGGGCCTGAAGATGCAAACTGGAAGTATATTTGTAGACCTCTCAAAAGCATTTTACACAGTAAACAATAGGTTATATCTAAAATAGCTGAAGTCATATTGTATACGAAATACATCCATACATGATATGGCTTCATAGCTGTTGAATCATAAGTAGTGCACTAAACTGACATACAAATTAAATGAAAAAATTGTAAACTGTCAGTCCAGTAATGGAATAAGTGGTGCAGGGAGTACCTCAGGGCTCAATACTTAGTCACTTTCTTTTCCTTGTGTATATTAACAACACTGCACAATCTATTAACTCCCATATTATCAGGTATGCAGATGACACATCGGTCTTATTCAGTGGTAGAGAGTATAAGGAACTAGAATCTTTTGCTACTGTTAGTGTAAAAGAATTAGCAAAATATTTCAGTGATCAGGGCTCAATGTGAATGTCGCCAAATCTCAATTACTGGCATTTAAAACACATCAATGTAAATAATGTATGAAATGTCTTGGCATCAGAAATGAGCAGCAGCAAAATTTCTGGGTGTGTATCTTGACGATAATCTATGATTGGTAAACCACCACATTAATTTTGTTTGTGCAAAAGTCAGTACTGGTGTCTATCTCCTTAGTAACAATATATTATTTATATGTATTTAAATTACTTTAGTTTTTTATGAGTCAACCAAACGAAGTTATCAAGTGCAGTAATGTACATGATCACAACATTTGAGCAGAATTTAAACTGCTTTTGAAAAAGAACCAAATGAAAACCAACAGTTAGGCATCCTAAATTAATGGTTTGATTTGGTTCAACAGTCTAACAAGTTATTTAAGAAATTATAAGGGGATTGATTGTAACAATAAATTAAAGTCTTTTGTAATAGAAAAATGTTTATATTCACTCAGTTAACTGTAAGATGCTGCTTGTGATATAAAACAGTAGCACATCATCTGCAAAATAATAAATGCATAAAATAGATGTAAGATGCAACTATTGTAGTATGTAACATATTCTGTACATGTAGTTTTTGTCATATTGTTATGTCTGACATTTGCAAAAGCCCTCTTTCATGCAGAGAAAATGTAAATGAGAGTTTCAGTTCAGTCTAATGTTTTAAGCAGTGAACCATATATTTTTGAACTGTTGTCTGGAAAAACAGTTCCGTGCAGCACGTATTCCAGTGCAGTTTTAAAGCTATATTGTAGCCTAAACCTGTTTGCTGAGTTCCCTATATTCACACCTCCCCCACCTCAAATTACAAAAACAATTTGTAAATGAATTCCTGTAAGGAATAGTAACTGATGATCTAAGAAGATAACTGTGAAATTTTTATGTTGAAACACGTTACACTACTCCTAAATTTGCTCAATTTTGTGGGCAACATGTAAGTATAAATACATCTACGCTCATTTCTTAAGGCAGCTTGGAGAACCAAGAAACAAAATGAGGTACTGTGATTGTGCATGGGCTGTGGCAACATTTTGAAAGTGATATAGTGTTACCACATATAGCAGGGTGTTGCACAGTATATTGGAAAACTAGCTATGGACTGTGGTGGAGCTTGACATGTTTGGTATATTTCCACTGATTGCATACAAAATGTCAGTGTCAAAATAGGATGAATACAGAACAGAGAGGTACAGCAGGGAAAGATACAGTTTTAAGGGAGCTGTGTGAACTGGAAACAGGTACAGGTGCTGTGCAGGCTGTACACCTTTGGATACTTAGGGCCAATTACGATCTGAGCACTGCATTGTAACAATTGCTTCACCACCCTTATACTGCTGTTTAATATTTCATCCTCCTTGTATCTTCTACACAAATTTGACATGATGCAGTGAGTGGTTGTCATTAATGTTCCAGCTGCATATAACCCTGTGTTAAGGAGTCTTGTATTGGTTTAACCATCTGTCATGATTTAATGTCTACATCGTCATCATTTAGTGTTTCAAGATCCCTGTACTTATTGAGTGGAAGTGAATTGTGTAAACCTGTGAGAATTCTATAGTAATGTAATATTTTTTTAAAAATCTGAATTTTTGTGTTGTGGTAAATGGCAGAGATGGAAATGACATGGTGTGTTGCTGAAATAATGGGTGTTATAAAGCAATACACTTGCAATCGGTTACTTGCATATTGACATTGTGGCATAAATGAAATAAATGTAACCACATGCCTAACAGTATGCACAGCATGTTGCTTATTGCCAGGTTGATAGTTACCGGATGTTTTCTTGTGGAAAACTAAATCAGACTCACATTTGTCCTGTAGCAAACAACCTTGATAAAGACCCAAAGATGAAATAAAAAATCAGGGAGGATTTCAACTGGCATATATTCTGAAGCAGATGTTGTATTAACATACATTATATTGTGCCACATACTTAAACGATTTTGTGGTTTAGATGGCTTTTGACCCCATTTTGGCAACGTCCATTCATGAAAGTCTGTAGCTTATTCATGCTAATATCCCCATGGACCACTGCCCGGTGGCTATATTAAAGTTGTGGATGCTTTTTACAAATTGTTTCTCCTCTCACAGCAAGTGACTTTGCCACAGTAGGAGATGGTAGAGGACTCTGCAGGACAATTCCTATATCTGGGACTTCCACAGAGAGGTGACAGATTGGGGGAGACAGGAAGGAAAGGGTATGAGTTTGAGAGGTGTAAGATTGGATAAAGATATTTTGTAGATTGGGTAGCTAGCTCAGTAGCACTTCAGGAGGAGGAGGGCAGATTGTGAACAGTTAAGAGTTAGCTTAAGCCTTGCAGCAAATGTGACTTAGTTTCTTCTCCTATTGGCATTTATCTTTTCCAGACCTTCTCCCATTTCTTACCTCTCTCTCCTCCACTCCACACACCTTTAGTTTTCTTACAGCTCACCCCAGACAAGATAACTATAGTCAGGTGACAGCACTGGAAAATTGTGTGTGTGTGTGTGTGTGTGTGTGTGTGTGTGTGTGTGTTCTAAATCTAAGCAACTTTGCACCTATTCAGTGAACATACCTATCACTCTGTGGCATTTTTCTGTTTAGTGCGAAAGTGATAAATCCTTGTTTTCTAATTGTATTAGAAACAAAACTTATTTTTTAGATTTGAAATTACAAGAGAGAAATTACTGCATGTATATGATAAATTTTTTGTTATAGTATTGTAGCATCACATTAATCACTACCTGTTTAATTAGCTTAATGAAAATAAATCCTTGAAAATTAGTTTTGCAACAAAATAGAATCTATTGCTGCATGATATATTTTCATCATATTGTCAAAAGAAACTGTGAAATAATCCATTGCTCAAAATTCTTCAGGTTTTTGTGGAACATGAAAGTGTTCCATTGACACGGCAACAGCAGTCAGAGCCAATTGATCTGGATTTTTGCTTGGAGGCCTTTACAAAAGAAGAGCATCTTGGGGAAGATGAAAAGTATTATTGCTCAAAATGTGGCCAACATCAGTTGGCAAGCAAAAAGCTTCAAATATGGAGGCTACCTCCAATACTGGTTTGTATATTCACATTGTACATTTGTTAGTAATGTATAGTATGTATGTATATTTCAACTATGAATTAACTTCAATGTTGATCGCATTACTGATACTCAAACATTTGAAGAATAAGTGAGTAAAGGCCAAGATGAATTTGTAGGGTGCATAATTTAAAAAAAAAAAAAAAAAGGTTGTTTGGGACATCAAAGTTAATTTTAAATACAATGTGATCAATTACATTGAAATCACATTTTTCAACAACTTTCTCAAAAATGGTAGTTGTATTGACATATTACAAAATTTGGTAATTCCCCCCACTATCTGAATAACAAATTTGTGAATATGAGGGAGAGCAGTGCAGTAAATGTTGGCTCTCTGCTTTGCTTCTGAAGATGTCACAAAGTCTGTTCAATTCATTTGATATCTGATATGAGGATATAAGAGTTAGAGGGATCAGTGCAGAATTCTTTCTAGTAGAAATGTTATGCCATTTCTTAAATTTGCAAATGACATCTTGATTTGGATGACATATGCAGCTTTCAGTTAATGATGGAAACTCTGAGGACATATGAAGATGGGATTATATAATCCAAAAATTGATAACATAATATGGACACCGTATCTTAAATAAAAGACAGCAGAGGGGAAATTTGCTCAGTGTGCAATTAACAAAATACAGATCGGTCTGCAAAAATTGAGCCTACAACAAAAAGGACCACACTTATTCTGACGATGAATGTGGGAAATGTGTTCCTTAATGGGATAAAATAACTACCTCTAAAAAGCTGACTTGACTGAAGTCTTCTGTTGTGTGTAGTAATTGGAAACTCATATCCATCAGGAGAAGATTAATAGTTAACTAGGATGTAATATATTTTGTAAGGATGGAAAATATTATACATAAGGAGGTTTTACTAGAGATAAAATCCCAATAAGACATTTAACATTAATATAATTTGGCATTGCCTGTATTTATTGATCCATTATTGTCATGCAGCAAAAATTTCACAACTGATAATAGACAGATCAAAGTAAGGATACAGTAATATATAGAATCAGCAAAATAAGTAGGTAAATTTAAAGTATGTGTATTTTCGTACAAAATAATTGTTTGAGTAACATTTAGTTTCACATATTCAGAAATCTTTTTTACAGAATAGAAACAGTACTTTATTGGAAATGCCTTTAGTTTCATTTTAAATATTGGTTACATAGCAATTTTTATTTCCTCTAGTACCTTATTGTGTAGTGTGACACTAATCATAATTATGCTCCTCAGAAACAATTTTATTTTAAGGTGTGTTTGTATTTTTTATTGCCCCCTGGTGTAGTAGTTGTGTACAGTCTTATTCTGCAGTAATTTGCCTGTTTTCAAGATATAGTTCCTTGTGAATAAGATTGTTTCATAAATGAATAAGCGTGGAACATTTAGAATGCCATACTCAACTTTGTGTTGAAAGCTATGTTTGTTTACTTTTATGGATTGTGCATTAGTGCCCATTGTGTGCATCACTGGCTAATAGAATTTCTCATATTTTGTTTCATTTTAAAAATGTATGAAATAGCAGACTTAGATGAAGAACCCTTTATAATGCACGATACTCAACATGCAGAGGTATGTCTTGCTTTTAGCCTCGTATGTTAATAATACACAAATGACAACTTCCATTCTGCATATTGTTTATCTTTTAATGGTGTCACTGCCTCCTTATGAATCTACCATCTCATGAATGTCAAACTATTAGTAGTGCAATGTCTTGATGGAATAATTGTTTTTATTATATTAAAGAAAAATTATCATTTTCAATGCATTTTTTTCTTCTTAATTCTTCAGATTGTTCATCTGAAAAGGTTCCAGTTTGTTAATGGGAAGTGGGTAAAGTCCCAGAAGGTTGTGAATTTTCCATTCAGGAATTTTGATCCAACAGCCTACCTTGCTTCGGTACCTAAACAGACGGTCATCAGACACAAAGAACTAAAGGGGGAATATGCTGAAAATGAGTAAGTTCTCCACAAGAGAAAACTGCATCAATTTCTTTCTGTGATTGGTCATTTCTTTCACTTGGAGTAATGTCTTTCTATTTTCAGGCAAAACTCCGAAAAGGATGACAGTAACATCGAATCCAACATTATGTCACTGACTGATGAATCTGAAGTGCAAAATCATGGTGATATACTATCACATTTAATTCAGAACCATAGGGAGATAGTTGACAACAATTTAAATATATCAAAACCGAGATTAGAGGCTGAACTAAATACTCATAACAGTGCCAGAGGAAATGGACACATTCCCAATGGCGATCTGACGCTACCATTGAATTCACGTGAAAGACTGGTGTCGACGTCACTCGTCAAAACTCCTGTGGTAGATTGTGCCCTACAAGATTTCCACCAACATCGGCTTGCTGACGGCAGCGACCCATTTGATTTGAAGTACAATTTGTATGCTGTAGTGGTAAGTGATCTCTTTCATAAACAAAGTTTCTATATGCATTTGCTTAGAGATAAATATGGCAGACAGACAAATGAAAGTGAGTGTTACATATGAAGTAGAGATATACAAGAGATAATGCGACTGTTATGAAAATTGCTGGGGATTTGAGGGAGAGCTGCACAGTAATAGCTGAAGATGAATATTCATTGTTTGTGTGGCATTACAGAAAGACTTGCTCAGCAGCTCCAGCAATTTAGATGACCGAAAGAGTAGTGATATGTAGTTCACCTGTCTGCTGCCAAGGTTTCAGAAAGCTGCATAATTCTTTATTACGTATACTGTACATAAAATATTGATGTCAAACAATGGAAAATGTGGAGTGGCATGACGACAGTACAATACGATATACTGCTGCTCACCACACGGAGGAGGCATTGCCTGGTGGACACACAGATTTAAAGTATAGTTGAAAGTAGACTAAGATACAAGACAAAACCCTTCCTCAGACTCACACAGATTTGTATGCACCCATCACACACACACACACACACACACACACACACACACACACACACACACACATAGCCACTCTCATGCCCGGGTGCTGAGGCTTAACTGCCCTCAGGAGGGACCTCATCTAGACTGGGTAGTGGGGGTACAGAATGCATATAGGCATGGAAAGATGACAGATAGCAGGAAAAAGTGGGGGGGAAAGTGCTGGCCGCACTATCTTTATGAGAGTGTCGAGATGGAGAAGGGGGGGGGGGCTGATAAATGCAGCATCAGAAGGTTGCAGAGGGGGGAAAAAAGGGATAGGAGAGAAGGGGTAACTGCTGTGCAGGCGCACTGGGGGAATAGCAGGAACGTGCGAGATCGGAGGAGCAGCACGGCATGTGTTGTGAGTTGGAGACAGGGATTACAGTGGTGGTACACAAGGAAGCAATGAGCAGTGACAGCAAGCTGTGTATCATGAGACGCTCCAGACAATAACGTCATTCTGTCGGGTCTGCCTGTAGCGTGCGCTTCAGGGTGCACGTAGAAAACTTAGCATTAGTTTTTGTTTTAGTTCAGGCATTACCAGAATGTGTGCAATGGGGCCATCTCGCGGGTAGCTTACACTGCCTGCGCCTGCTTGTGAGATTGACAAGGGACAGATGGGAACATTGGACCAGCCTGCTATCCTGCATTCCCATAACCTCCCTGGCATCAGGCTTTGCTAGTGCCTGTCCTCGTGTGCTGCTTCCATTTCTGTACTCCCACTCCAGTCTCACATTCCTACTATTCCCCCAGCACACCTTCTTTTCCTTTGCCCTTTTCTCACCCCCTCCCAGCTGCAACTGTATGTGTTGGATGGATGCATAGACTTTGACATTATTCAGATCAAAGAGAAAGAGCATAATCATGAAGTGTGTGTAAGTCGTGATTTAATATAAGCGTATACTCAAAACATTTTAATACTAAATGGGACATTGCCAAAGCTTGTTATGCTTGCTGTGTCCTTTTTACCAACAAGGTTCATGTATGTGGTGAAGGCTTTCTAGGAATATAATGGGACCCACTGATACGTCACCATTATTTCACATTCGTGAACAATCAACTTTTCACAGTTGATATTGTTATTCTGTAATGAAGTACTACCTTAAAAGATACTGCACAAATATCCAGGCAGATCTTTATAAGATTTCAAGGTGGAGCAAATATTGACAAATTGGTTTAACCCATTGGTGGGTGTGCCATTCGAACTTCCGTGAGTGGGCACATTACGGCTTTTGCACTGCAATTAGTATTAAATTTTTAACCTTAGAAAAATAATCTTTATGTAATTGCTAACTGCATTTTAATGGAGAAAACATAACATAGCATTATTTGGCTCTATAAAAATAATCTTTTATATATTTGTCGCCTTCATAACTGTCTTTTATTGCCATTGTAACTTATAAGGCGCCGATATTCTTTGTTCCCTTCATCTATTTACATATTATGGTGGTTTTTTTGTTATATCACTTAACTGCATTGTTTCACGTGAAAAAACAGTAAGGCTGGCTGCGGTGGCTGAGCGTTTCTAGGTGCTTCAGTTCAAAACCATGCGACTGCTACGGTCGCAGGTTCAAATCCTGCCTCAGGCATGGATGTGTGCGATGCCCTTAGGTTAGTTAGGTTTAAGTAGTTCTAAGTTCTAGGGGACTGATGATCTCTGATGTTAAGTCCCATAGTGCTCAGATTCAACCATTTGAAAAAAAGTAACAAGAGAGCACATTATGAAATGAGCACTCATAAACTCCAACTCTTGTGTATCTGCATGTAACATTCTCATTGCGCACATTTAGTGTCTGTAACACTGTGTTTCTTGCATACATTTTTCTTGCCTTTCACACGCACAGTTTTTGTTCTGTTGTTTTTATGCCTGCCACATGAGTAACAAGTTTCAGGTTTTGCTGTTTCTTTGGTCTGCTCTTCTTCATGTCTATACTTGGTCAGCAGCGAGGAGAGCTCCGCCTACCAACCCAAGGGAGCCATTGGGTCTGATGATGGTTTTATAGAAAAAACCGAAACCGGTTACTCATTAAAACAGACATAACGTGATCAAGACTGAACTTTAATCAAAATATAAGAAGGCTTGAATATCCATCAGAAGTGTTTGTAAAATGCTTGTGGCTACAAATGTTCTTCTGTCAGGTCAAGTGCAGTATGTTTCAAAAAATTTCTTCTTATTTCCTTATTACCAGGATTGTTGAATTTGAGAATAATGTTTGCATTTATCCCAGTAATATCTAGATATCTGTAGAAAAGTGCAAGTGGCCATTGTCACATGATTCTCGAAGTACTCTAGGATGATCAGATCTGATCTACAGTGTGTACTCCTCCTTTGGTAGCATTGTAGTCCAAATTAACTCTCAATTTCTTAGTCTCTTGATCTTTTACATTTGCGTTGTGCTGCATTGCCGATAAAAGAAATTGCAGCTTTGTTCTTTTTAGGAACAGTTGAGACCATACAAAAATCGTCTTGAAAACCAAAGAGTTTTATTTGCTTGGAATTCTGGGAGAATTTCCTTCTACCTCCCCATTCCAAAAAGAAAGTCAATCCTTTTCCGAGGAGATTTTCAGGAGCCAGAGATTAGCTGCTGTGGTAATTATGAGTCGTAGGATATCTTTTTCTTTTTGCTGTTGGTGTAACTAGTTTTTTACAGTCATTAGGCTTGTTGGATTTCAGGTGGGGTCGTGGAATCTGCTTGCCACAATAAATTTCAAAGTTCAGGGTATAAAATGTTTTGAAATGACATAAGGCATAATTTTTCATCCCATATTTTGCAGGCTTATTGGGGATATACTGTACAAATCTGCAGTGTCTTCTGAAATGATGCATCATCTCATCATTAGTGACAAACTCACTGATATTGTTGTGAGACAGTCAGTTGTTGACAAATTCTTGATGGAAGTCACAAATGGATGCTAGTTCGTCACTTTGTTTTCTCTCGTTCTGGGTGCCCATGTAGTCAAACACAGGAGCTCAAAAGCAGAAAGCAAAAGTGCTTATAGCTGAAGAGACAATCATTCCTGTGCCATCTGACTCCCACAGTTCACAGCAATTTGTGTATTCTCCTTGCTTTACACCTGTCAGGTATAATACACCTAAAAGAGCCTTTATCTTGTGTTTTGTGGTATCTCTGCAGTCTCGTTGTCTTGAATATTGAACTTCATCTCTTTTACTATTCTGGATGTATCAGTTTGTATTTTCCACAGTGTTGTCAATTATACCATCAGTAATAAATAGGTGAAATGCATCAACTTTTTTGCACAAGTTTAGCACATACTTTTGGGCCTGGCAAAACTTTTTGGATATTCTTGGCTTTGGTTTTAGGAGAAGGAAGCAGTTCACATATTCAAATAGTTTCTTCATCTTTTCCTATGTGAAAATGGTAAGTGTCTGTCTGTTGTTGGCCCTTTCAACTATGTGATCATCTGTTTTCTCTGTTGACTGTTCAGAGTCACTGCTGTGGTATTCTTCTTCAACAACTTCCCCTTCAAACTCAGATTCACAAGACTCTGACAACTCTGATAATTGTTCTTCTGGCAATTCCTGCAATAGTTTCTCATAGTCTTCAGGACATACAGTTTTATGGTGCCTGTAAAATGCCTTCTTTTTCTCCCTTGCCTTTAAAATGCCTTATTTTTCTCCCTTGCCTTTAAAATGCCTTATTTTTCTCCATTTCCACACTTTTATGAAACCTAATGAAACAAATGTTTATGAAAGTGAGATATGGGTGCAAAACAATTTCAGAGACTTAAAAAATAGTATAAATTGCATATGGTAACTCAATTGGAATATTCATTACATACTAAAATAAAAGAAAGACAGCCTCAAAGTAAAAGAGAAATGCAAGTGTAGAAAATACTTGCATCACAAGGTGCTTAGTGGCAAACGCACCGCAGACACATCACTCACTTTCCAAACGACAGTGGCGACCAACTGCTGTAAGTATAAATTGTGCAAATGCAGTAAGCAGTGACATCTGTTATTCATAACATATACATATTTGGACATGTACCCAACTATAACAGTACCTGTGATACTAACAGTAAACTAAATCTTGCGGCTTAAATGAAAATGTGTAGTATCCTGTGACTAAAATATCAGTTATTCACAGTTAGAATCAGTCGGCTAGTTCAAATAGCTGGGTGAAACAATTCGTAAAACTGTCAAATGGAATGATCACATTGGCTCAGCCATAAGTAAAACACATGTCAGATTTTGGTTTATTGACAGCTTACTCGAAAATACAATCGAGTGTACTAAGGAGACTACTTACAAATCACTTGTGTCTTCTATCTTGGAATGTTACTCAAGTGTTGGAGCCAATATCGGATAATACTAATGGGAGCTTTTGAAGTATTCAAAGAGGAGGTCACAAATGATCCCAGGGTTCTTTGCCTGCTGGAAGGGAGTCATGGAGTTGCCGAAAGAGTTGAACTGGCAGATGCTCAAAGGTAATGGAAACTACCCTGCAAAAGCTTATTTACAAAGTTTCGTGAACCAGTATTAAGTGAAGAATCTAGAAATGTAGTGCAACCCTCCATGCATTGCTTCAATAGGGACTGTGAAGACAAGATTAGACTAATTCAAGCATGCACAGAGGTTTCCAGAATGAGATTTTCACTCTGCAGCTGAGTGTGCGCTGATATGAAACTTCCTGGCAGATTAAAACTGCCCACAAAAGGCAAAGGTCCCAAGTTCGAGTCTCGGTCGGGCACACAGTTTTAATCTGCCAGGAAGTTTCATGTACAGAGGTATTTAAACAGTCATTTTTCCCATTCACAATATGCGATTGGAACTGGAAGAAACCTTCATGTGTGGCACAGTGGTAAGTACCATCAGTCGTGCACTGTAATCATTTGCAGAGTATGTATGTAGATGTGGAACACACTGTGAGATAGTGTACATACACTGTTCTGCTGTTAACATCCGGCAGGTGACCTGTACCTTCAGAAAGAAAGTGCACAACCCCATTCCTCTCAGATTGTCAGAATATTTTGAGGAACACTGTGTATTATGACAGTGCTTATTGTTCAGTTACCCCTTTTCTGCAGATTACTTGACATGAGGACCACCGAACGCCGCAACAGTGCTAGCCCTGCGAGATATTTGCACTTTGCGTGCAGCTCTGATCACTTTTTCTGATTGTGGTTAGTTGCTGATCATAGTGATTGCCACACACTTCCAATGTTTTACAGAGTCTACACCATGACGTGCCACTCACCGCTGTTGCAGGAGAGAAAATAGTAGGGAATGCACTATTCTGTAGCTGTGTGTAATTCAGTTTTTGTGTAGTGTATTGTTCCTAAAATCCACTGCAGTGTTATGTGGCTGCATCTGTACAGTTTTAGATTGCGATTTGTGTTCACAAGAAAGTGTGTGGGTACTTTCTGCACATACCCCTGAACTTCAGTAAAATTCGTGAACTTCCTTTTTGCCGTCTTCTCTGAGGAAACATGGTATATTCATTTGTCAGAAATCCCTTTACAAGAGAGAGCTATGCAGAATCATTTCAAATCATTCATTTGGTCTCCTTGTTGCCATCGTCACAGACATGATGGCGTCTGCAACTAAGTCAACAAAAGATTTTAGTGCTTTGGTTGAAATACCACCATAGCCAGCAGAGTTACTGGTTTTCAGTGATGTTATAATTTTTGTGATCTCTGCAACAATTAATTTGGGAAAATGAATGTTTGGTGAAG